>NC_090225.1:18607500-18907500 GCF_024489055.1 Chanodichthys erythropterus
ATAATATATTACACATTTTTTTTATATTATTATTAACATTTCTTTAAATAGATTTTTTTTAAAACAACTTGAATCTGTTAAATTATTCTGTAGTTTTCTCATTTTTTCTTTATGTGAGAGCTTTAGTAGATATTGAAATAGATGCAAGTGTATCATGTTCCAAAGCTTGTATGAAATGTGTACAAACTGAATTCAAGAGAAACCTTATAAAACCTCTGTCCTATGCCACTAAAAGGTCACCTTACCATGCCTGTACAAATGAGTTTCTCTGAGTCATTACATTTGCTTTAACTGTGGGTCAGAGGCGAAAAGGTCAAACCTTGAGATGCTTAAGTTTAATTATGACCAACGACTGCACTGCGTTTAATTACTAGACCTATCAGAGAGGACATTAATAAAACTCAAAATGTTAGTATGCTTAATCATTGAGGATTCAATTATTTACATGTGAATGTCCATTATGTCAGGTGAAAAAAAAAACACTAAGGCGTTGAATGTCACATACAAGTAATCAAGCAGAACTTCATTAATACGTATAATGAATTGAGCATGTATTCTTGTCATCTTTTTGCTACCTTTACTTTTATGCTCTGACAGACACGTTTGGCAGTAATTGTTGTCCAATTTTTCTTGGGGTCATGAATTAATCTACATGTCTTTATGCCTGTCACAAACTAATAAACGCACAACTAACTGACTTTTACAGCTTCCTAGTGAATTAACATGGCAATAACTGCTTTGACATGCTACCTATAACTCATTTTTCCAGATTTCTAACAGCTGTTTTTATTGGAACACCACAAAAACTCAATTATAGCAAAAAAAATATTATTTTTCTTTTCTTTTTTTTGCCCTAACACAAAGAGGGTATACAATAAATAGCAGTCTCATCCCTCACAGAGATGAAAAAATGACAATGTGTTAAAAGTTCATGCAGAATTTTTTTTATATTATCATAATTTACTATATTAACCCTCATGTCATTCCAAAAATACACAATGACACTCCCCACCGCCCCCCACCACACCGCACATACAGTGCAAACCAATGGTCATCAAAACTGTTTGGTTACCAACATTCTTAATAACATATTGTTTTGTTTTCCCCAGTAGAAAGAGTTACAGGTCTGCAACAATATTAGGGTGAGTAAATGATGACAGACTTTTAAAATAGAATGTGTTCTCTGTGAAAATGGTGCGAAAATACATCAAATGTTCTAAACATAAAAGAGCGAGAGGAGGTTTTTCAGGATGTCCAGAGGAACAGAATGTGTCTGTGAGTTACAGTGTAAACAAAACAAAGACAGGACTGAAAAGTGGCTAATATATTAGACTGCTCATTCTGTACAGCAGGGACAACAAAAGTAGCAATCCAGAGGCAAGAATATAATGGAAAAAGCACAAAAACATGAAAAATATTTTTTGAGGAAAAAAATAAAAATAAGACAGGAAGTGAATATTAAGAGCACAACTGAGCCTATACTGGAATAATTGCTATACAATGAAAAAAATCTAAGTAAAACATTCATTTTATTTAATTGAATTTTCCCAAATAATGAGAGAGGTGGCTTAGTGCAGCATTATAATCCGACTGACTTTCAGTAAAAAAAAAAAAAAAAAGAAAGAAAGAAAATAAAATCTAACAAGCTGAAGACTAAAGCAAAGGCTCTTTGTTCTCCAATTAATGTTATTGTAGTCTAGGATAAACAAGTGAGATGTTAAAGAGAGTTTTTTGTTCACTGCACTGGCACAGTTTCTGTATAAAAGATGTATTTCTAAAAATGTAATACTTATTGCCATTTCCAAGTAATATTTTCGCAAAATGCATTCTTCAGTTTCACCCTCAACACATAGCTTAACACTTAAAGGATTAGTTCACTTTCAAATGAAAATTTCCAGATAATTTACTCACCCCCATGTCATCCAAGATGTTCATGTCTTTCTTTCTTCAGTCAAAAAGAAATTAAGGTTTTTGATGAAAACATTCCAGGATTTTTCTCCATATAGTGGACTTCAATGGAGCCCAAACAGTTGAAGGTCAAAATTACAGTTTCATTGCAGCTTCAAAACGTTCTACACGATCCCAGATGATAAATAAGGGTCTTATCTAGAGAAACCTTCACTCATTTTAAAAAAAAAAGTAAAATAAAATTATATAAGTTTTAACCATAAATGCTCATCTTGAACTAGCTCGCATCTTCTTCTTCTCTATTAGAATTCCAGCAGTGTAGACACTGCTAAGTGTATTACTGCCCTCCACAGGTCAAAGTTTGAACTAATTGTTATATACTTGCACTAGAATATTGTATATGACAATTTAGTTCAAACTTTGACCTGTAGAGGGCAGTAATACACTTAGCAGTGTCTACACTGCCGGAATTCTAATAGAGAGTTCTAGCTAGTTCAAGATGAGCATTTATGGTTAAAACGCATAAAATGAAAAAAAAAAAAAATTTGAAAAAAAAAAATTGAAAATGAGCGATGGTTTCTCTAGATAAGACCCTTGTTTCTCGTCTGGGATCGCTGTAAGCTGTAATTTGACCTTCAACGTTTGGGCTCCATTGAAGTCCACTATATGGCGAAAAATCCTGGAATGTTTTCATCAAAAACCTTAATTTCTTTTAGACTGAAGAAAGAAGGACATGAACATCTTGGATGACATGGGGGTGAGTAAATTATCAGGAAATTTTCATTTGAAAGTGAACTAATCCTTTAACACATTGTTTTAAACAAAGCACTGGACTTTGATCTTCAACAATAATGAAGCCTTTTGGCTTTTCAGAGGCCTTCTTCGGTTGTAGGCCCACCATAATACAGTAAGGGTCAAAGGTGACGTCCTGCCTATTATCGCTCTCCACATGATTAAAAAAGCACAGGAATAAACTAGTAACACAGGACCAAACTGCTAAAAAGATGTAGCCATTCACAACTAGCGCTCTGGTGGGTCACATTCACGGTTACACACTAATTCAGTGTTCATATTTCACACATTCACATGCCATGGCTATACCGCCACATTGCACGGACTCCTTCAAAACTCTTAGTCTTTGTTGCTGGTGGTTAATGAACAGATTAGTGGTGAGGGGCAGATAGGAGGAGGAGAGGTCAAGACTAAACCCTTTAACAGGAGGGATAATCAGTGACAGGTGGGTCCACACTTCTCCAGCCACCCCTCTCAAATACCCCTCGACCTCTGCATCGACGGCACTGTCACTCTTCACGTCGTGCCTCGGCTAAGAATCAAGGGGAGCTTGAGGAGTTAACATTTTTTTAAGCACTAAATTGGATACTTGTTGGCAATGTGCCTTTCCTTTGTGCGTATTGTCCGGGGCCATATTTACAAAACGGCGCGGCTGGATCTTCTGAAGCAGATTGCGCTCAATGGGACTCCCCTGGAAGATTGGAGGAGACACTCGAGAACAGGCACACAATGAGAACCAGGGTGCCAAAGGAACGGGAGGTGGGGCGGGGGTGGCAGAGAGTCCGGCATTTGCGCCCGTTTTCATTCATTTCTTTAATATTCCACCGCAGGTTCTGCTTCAGAGAGATGGCCATTGTGAAGTGCTGAATGGGAGACTTTAGGAGTGTCTCTGCCTCCATTAATTAGGGCTCACTGACGCTTCCGCTCCCTGAGAGTCCGCCTCATTATGATTTCCTCACATTCTTTAACACAACTTAACCCCATTCCTCAACTCTCACATCAAAGAAGAGAAGAGGACCCACAGTCGCTCACTGGTTTGGCTGCAGTTGCATACTGTGCATGTTTTAGCCTTGGTGACCGGATTATTTGGAGAGAAAACAGAAATACAGTAGGTCACATGAAATAATAAAAGAAAATACAGCTTCTACTTAAAATAGACCTGTATTCATTCAGTTTTTGAAAAATCACTCCCAGTGTACTTTTATTTTGAATTCTGTGCAACAGTAAACAAATGCGAGGAATAAATGTGAAGATATAATCGCAAAAAGACATTATACAAAAATCTCTCACCAAATATCATAAAAAAATGTTTTTGTCTTATTCTACTATGGAGAAGTGTTTTGTTTGTTTTTTTATTTTAAAAATAATTTGGATCACCATAAGTAGATCATAAAGACCAGTGGATTCTACAATCTATTTAAGCTTAGAATTCTTTTAGGAAAAGCATCCCTGATCAAAATTATTTTTATTGTTCCCATATATGGAATTGTGTGTTTAATAACACTACTAAAAATAGCTCATCTAAATATTGCAGCTTAAATATTGTGCATTACAGATATCTGATCTGAAAACATTTCTGAGAATGCCATGAATGACCAATCGGAATCATGTATTCCAGAGAGCATTATTATAAACTATTTTAATATGGAGTAATATAATATATGAAATTTCTTTATTTTATAATAACATGCTTTTCCATTGTAGTTTCAAGTAAAAATGGTGCAGAATTTGAAATGCCGCTCTTCGCAAGAAAGAGCAGAAGAATCAATGAATGCATTCATGTGATTAATTCTGATTATGTGCTGATCGGCCTCATATATATGACACTGCTGAAATGACCCAGATATCTGGCAATCTTTTCTTTACCATCCTGAAACACACACAAAGACGTAAAAACACACACACTCTCCGACGGACCCTCAGAAGAACTGACTGCAAAGAATAATGACAATTCATGACCTCAGGATCACGCAATGACACTCCATCTGTATGGTTATTAATGTGACAGTGCAAGTGTCACTTCCCATGGATAGCCCAGTGATACCAGGTTAATTCTGTTTACAAAGGGCTAAATGTTACATTATTTTCCGAGGGGAAAAATCAATACCTGCCCTTTCTTTTGTTATAACGTCTTTTTGAAAATCGATAAGGCTCACTACAAAGACATTTTTTGAGATGCTAGTGGGATACAGGTCATTGAAAATTGAATATATATGTAAAGTGATAAATTTCATCACAGTGAGGTGATGGCATGAAGACATAATCAGCTGAAGTAGTTGTGCAGGCTAAGCGAGGAAAAAGACTTTACAGCAACAAGACAGGACGGGTTTCGTCAAGCATTTCGAGAATGGAAAGTTTCAAAGTGGAAAGCCTTTTTGTTTTGTTTTTAAAGCTATGTTTTAACATTCAGCAACAAGTCACAAATGAGTTTTGAGTGAGGGGAGCAGTTTACTGACAAAGAACTCGATGCCATTTGTGCACCACAATGAAGATAAAATAACATCAAGTAGCACTTTCCGCTCTATACGGCCATTTCCTTCACAAAAACACGTAGAGCGTCGAAGCATTGACCTTAAAGGCAGCTTTTCCTTTGCCAGGGTGCACATAAACGTGCAAACATGACCCGGGGTGCATTTCAGCACTCTACCCCAGGCTTCCATTTGCAGTGGAATTCACTTTGCCTCATTAGTTGCACACTTTCTTAGTTTTTAACAATGCCTTTGCTTGAGTCCTCCCAGCAGAAATCTTCTCTCCCATTCTCTGTCGATATTTTGCAGACCCGGGAGCAGTTTGGGAGAGCGAAGGTTTTTCCTCTCCCCCTCTACCCCTCTCCTAACTGGTTTAAGACTTGTAATTATCTCTTGCTGGGGGAGGCTGTAAATTGGATTAAAGTGGTGAGTCTCAGCTGAGTGAATTACCTCCATCTCCCCACTTGGTGGGCCAGGCCTGATAAACGTGCAGGGGGAACGGATTTGGATTCAGCCTTCGCATTCATGGCTTCCTCGTGGAAAGAAATGAAATTTTCCGACAGAAGGGGCCGGCGTGCCGGTGGTATCTGTTCGCGTCGTGTTTCATCTGCTTCTGCTCTTCCAGAAATGCAATTACCTGCGTTATCGGTGGCTAAATGGTCACAGCTTGGCACAGAAGTCTGTCTACTTGCTCGAGCCACCTGACTGTACTATTTTACATGGCACTCTTCGAATGACAGTGGGTATCCACAGTTAAACTTCTTAGTTTGATGATGAAAAGATGAAAGAGACTTCTTATGGCCTCTGTTAATAATATAAATATAAAAACAAACCACCAACAAAGAAAGCCAATAATTTTAAAGCACACGCATCCAAAAAGCTTCATCCCAAAAAACAAACAAACAAACAAACAAAAAACGGACAAATGAAAACTAATTGAAAAAACAATCTAAATAAATAAATAAATGGGACAAATGAAAACCAATTGTCAAAACAATGTAAATAAATAAATAAATAAATAAATAAATAAATAGGACAAAAAATTGTACAAAACAATATACAAAAAATATATATGTTTTTGAAAAACGACTGCTATGTTCACTAAGGATGCATTTATTTTATTAAAAATACAGTCAAAAACAGCAATATTGTGAAATATTATTGAAATTTAAAATAACTGTTTTCTATTTAAATGGCAAAGTTCCATTTTCAGCGGCCATTATCCTAGGCTTCAGTGGTACGCGATCCTTAAGAAATCATTCTAATACTGTATGCTGGTTTAGTACTCAAGAAACCTTTATTACATTTATTAGTTGAAAATGGTTGAGCTGCTTAATGAAGTGTGGAAATTGTTTTTTTTTCAGGATCCTTTGATGAACAGAAAGTTTGAAGAACAGCATTTATTTGAAATTGGATTTTTTTTTTTGTGACATTATAAAAAAAAAACATCATTGTTGATCAATTTATTATGTCCTTGCTGAATTTTCTTTCCAAAAAAGGGTAGTATATATATATATATATATATATATATATATATATATATATATATATATATATATATATATATATATATATATATATATATATATATATATATATATATATATACTATTTTTATACAATAGCTATTTTTATACACTGCTTTATATATATATATATATATATATATATATATATATATATATATATATATATATATATATATATATATATATATAAAAAAACAGTGTATAAAAATAGCTATTTTCTAAACATGCTATTAAATAATGATTTGTTTTGCATTACATTTACATTTCTTAAGTCTTTAATAAGGAAGTCTGGCCCTTATTGATAGCTAGAAATAAATGCATTTGAAAAATACATTTTTGCAACCGCAAATACTTTTTTTTCAAAAATCAGAGACCCATCAGAGTCACTTGTAAGAGTAACTTACTGTGAAAGTGACTTTTAATGCATTAGGAGGAAAATGAGTTTGTTTTTACAATCCAGGAAAAAAAATGTCTGAGGTCAATAGCGGCTTTTCATTTTCTCCAGCCCCACAACAGAAAGGAATTTTATTCTAATTCCTTTCACTTATTACAGAGTTACTGTCCAATTTTGATATAACAAGTTGCTTGAATCTAGTAAGTGAAATTCTCATGACAAAGTTTGTTAATTCCCATCTGGGGGAGAATGAATAATGCTGATAGAGGGCAAGCTCATTTTTAAAGAAAGAATAGGTGATTTGGTTGGAGAAGTGGGACCTGGGAGTGAGTGATAGGTCACTCTCTGTGATTGTAAAATTGTAATCCTGGTGTGAAATGCCTTTAAGTCTTTAAGGACAGCATGGACTCTGGAGCGTGAAATAGTAAATCTATGTTTCTGAGTGCTGTGAGCCACCTCCAGTATAGCTGCAAGAGTCACTCACAGTCTTTGTCAGCTGCTCCATTTACATCGACCTGCCTATTCACATACCCAAGAAATTTAACAATTTAGCTAAATTATTCAATACCTGTAAACTAAAGCTTTGGCCAGTTTTACATACACAGCCAGTGTAAAAGGAATTTAAAAACAACATAATGCTGAAAACAGTATTACATACGTCGCTGTCTTCATGGCAAATCACCTTTTATTTCAACTTACACATGGTTAGAGGGTCTGTACCAGCAGAGGGAGCAGCATATTAATATCCACCATATTAAGCATTTCAATACCAAGAAACTTTTTTGTCTCCAGTATCACTTCAAATCTATTTTTTATTATTAAATAATGATTAATCAAGTCAAGTTCAATGATATCAGTAAGTCAGTAAGACTTTTTTTAGACTGTAAAACTATAGCAATGACATACATTATCTCCCTTTAATAAATATAAATAAATAGAATATGACACTTCACAACTCTATAGATACACTCTAAAAATGCTGGGTTAAAAACAACCCAAGTTGGGTTGAAAATGGACAAACCCAGCGATTGGGTTGTTTTAACCCAACTGTTGGGTTAAATCTTTGCCCAACCTGCTGGGTAGTTTTACTTAACTCAACTATTGTTTAAAAATTACAGCATTGCTTACTGAAAATGAACCCAAAATATCTTGAAAATTAACATTTATTAATATGTTTAATAAATGAACATTTTAATTTAATTTTAGATTCATTTTAAGTCAGCCATATAGTCATTTTAAAACAATAGTTGGGTTAAAAAAAAACTACCCAGCAGGTTGGGCAAACATTTAACCCAACAGTTGAACAGTAAAACAACCCAATCGCTGGGTTTGTCCATTTTCAACCCAACTTGTTTTTTTTTTAACCCAGCATTTTTTAGAGTGTAGATTTAATATCTGAATTTATATATCTATACTTTATCACTTAAAGATTCTATAAGCACCTGACAGATATTAAACCTTTTGTTCTTAAGTGTGTGCGTGTATATTTATATATATATATATATATATATATATATATATATATATATATATATATATATATATATATATATATATATATATATATATATATATTTATATATATATATATATGCACATCGTTAGGGTTTAAAAAACTACAATACAACAAAGCTTCAACTCTTAATGTGAGAAGAGAAAAAGGGGGAGAGGGAGATAAAGACTTCTAGCAACTAACTTTTAGTGTTTTTTTTTTTTTTTTTTTTGCAAAGCCGATTACTCTTATTTGATATTTCATGCTACATTGAAGGATAAGTACTGCTCTAGGGTAGAGACACTAGCGAGCAATTCATTTCAAGAGTCTCATACCCACACACAGACTAATAGAAAGGGCTTTCTGCAGAAATATTTGCCTCTTTGACACATACAGTGGCAAGAGACTGAAAAATCAAAAGAGATTATGTGCGTTTTTTCCCTCTCACTTAAAATGTCAATGTTTCTCAAAGCAAAGGATCAGTGGTTCGTATGTATTTCAAAGGGCATATATGCTTCATAATACCCAAAGCCATTACATCCTCTACCATAAACTATTCAGAATGTTTTCTTTAAATAAAACTGCTTGTCCATTTATCAGGGTAAGAGATAAGATCCTTGTTATCAAATCTACATGATTGCCAACAATGATTAGCTACTAGCAAGCTCATAAGATCATAAGTTTGTGATATTTAAGACAGAGACGTAAGAGAAGGTATTTCTTTTCTTCAAAGCTAAAGAGATTCATGATGGTTCAGAATGATTCTCTTTTGAAGTTGGCCAAACCTCCATCCCTTCTCAGCTGTTGAAATATATGTTGGGGAGTGTTAATTGTGGGAGATTCTTTGCCACAGTGGGAGCTTTGCCCTGTCACTCAACATGTTTGTGTAAGATACAAGCTGTTTGGAAACCTCCTCTGTGCTAATTCATTTATTATTACCTTGGTGAAATATGGCTAAAGAAAAATGTGAGGGCCGCTCTGAACATCATGCCAGAGATGCTCTTCTGTTTAAATTAGTGTAATGAGTAATATAAATCAGATGCTCTCAGAGAAAACCGCAAGATTACATTTTAAATTGGAAACACAACAATCACTCTAAACATGTAAAAAACATTTTTTTTTTTTTTTTACATAAAATCATGAAATTATGTTGGGGGCTTATACAATGCTTTTGAATATTTTGTAACACGGGGAAGTTGTCAAAACAGCTATTAAATAATTTTTTTTATGAATTATAGTATTTTTTTATATTTTGGCGAAGACATTTGTTTGATATTTTTGTATATTCCCTTTTTCACCTTTGTTGTTTCTCATTTGTTTTACTGATTTAATTTTGCTGAAGAACCTTTAATAGGCTGGCTCCATTGTGACAACTTATATTTAAAATATTTTAATAAAAAGTATATAAAATGTATATAGCATATGTTATATTATATTTATATATATTTCAAGAGTAATGAGTGAAAAAAAAAAAAAAAATTCTACACAACTTGCCTTGAGTTTGCTAACCACATACATCTAAGAATAAAGCATGGCTATAATGGATGGCAATGCCTTGTGCAAAAAGTCCGTCACAGGAGTTATGCGCGACCAGCAAATGAGTGCCTGTTTTCCCGCTGCTTAGAAGACAGTGGTGGTAAAGCTCTTTCATCTTTAATTTCCTGCTGTGTCATCTATAGGGACAGATCAAACAGGGGACAAAGTGTCCCTCCATGCTCTTCTATTACAGATAATCACCCCCCTCCCTCTGCTCTTATCTCCTCACTTCCTCTCCCTTTAGCCCCCTCCTGAGGACCCTCCCGCAAGGTGGAGGGAAAAATTTGATAAAAGATAATTACATCCCCCTCCTGCAAACATTTAGGGAGATCTGTCAATAGCTAGCAGTTGGGGTTTATTGCAAGTGCAAGAAAGGCAATTTGCCCCCAAACACCACAGGAATCTGGAATTCTGAGACACTAGAAATACAGGATTTGGATCCATGTGCAGACAGTAGGAGTGGCACAAGAGGAGAGATGAGAGCATGCTGGGTAGGAAAGAGCATGTTGTTCATCACTAACTGGGATAATGAAAGACATAATGAAGCAGAGGGTATCCAAAATGTCTCTTCCTCGCTCTCTCACTTTCCCATCGAAGCCCTCAATCCCACTCTGTCACATGGCAGTCCTCCCTCTCTGCTTGTTTTTGATCTTGAAATGCTCGTAAAGGTAATGACAACAAATTAAGGATGAAGGTGAGTGATCACAATGTGGCCAGCCCTCCCCAGCTGGCCCTTTCACATGTCTGATATGAGATGTCTCTGAAATGCCTGATGCACTCCTGCATTGGGTCACTCCATGGTGCGAAATATCGCAGGCCAAGATTTGCAGCTCATGAAAATTTTTTTTCTTCATCTCACAAATAAAATGATTCAGGTTATCTTTCAATTTTTCAAAGATGAACTTTTCAACCTTTTTTGTACCCCTCACGACCCTATCAACAGGCCAAACAGAATCTGCGCATGAGGAATTCCACAGGAGGAAGTTCTGCAGATTTTTACAGAGTTGGAATGTCAGTCATTATATTATGCTTTGTCCTATGCATGCTCATTTATTGAATATTTTTGCTTTTAAAAGATGTAGCTAAAGCTCCATTAAACACATTTTACTATGTTTAAGGAGCTACGTAATCTGTAAAAATATCACCTTGGTTTTACTCAAATAAATTGAGGCAACTATTTGCATCAGACTTCTAAGCAGAGGTGTGGACTCGAGTCATGTGACTTGGACTCGAGTCAGACTCGAGTCATGAATTTGATGACTTCAGACTCGACTCGACAAAATGTACAAAGACTTGCAACTCGACTTGGACTTTAACATCAATGACTCGTGACTTCACTTGGACTTGCGCCTTTTGACTCGAGAAGACTTGCTACTTCCCATGAAAACCTGGAAAAAAAAATGTTCACACGGCCGCGCCGCTCTCAGTTTATCTGCATCTGTGAAAAAAATGTGCACCACCTGTATGCATGCAGAGAGCACGCGCGCTGCCTGCACGACATCCAATCACTGTAGTCCCACGTTGGTTTGATTCGACAGCATCTAAGCAGGCACATTGCAAGACAACCACTGAAGCGCAACAAGCAACAACGCGCCAGTTGGCAAAATGATACCAAAGATAGTTTCGTTTGGCTATTGTAACGTAGTTCGTAAATGTGGGAAGAAGGAGGCGGGAACCGGCGAACGTTCAACACAAGTTTAATACCAAAATAAACAAATACAAAACGAAAGTAATGCCGGCAGACCCTCGCGGACGTCTGCCGGCCACACAAACATAATAAAACATAAAATAAAGTCCAGGCCTGGTCCTCTCTCGTCCTTCACTGACGTTGCTCCTCCTTTTATGCCTCCGGAGCTCCTCCGTGAGAGACTCGAGGTTCATTATCACTCGCGGCTCATTATCACTCGCGTCACCGGCCTCGCGCCGTTCCCTCACGGCTCTCGCCCGCCCTGCTCGTCACAGCTATAACAATTATGAGGTAGTCGACAAAAAACGAGTAGCAATTTTACAAAAACAGGCCTTCCAGTTTTACTCTTTCAATTATTCAGTTTCAGAGTTGCTGGTGTGCTGCCTCATTGAGGTCGTTTATGTAATTTTGGTTTATCACAACTAAGCTGAACTGTATGGAAGCTTATGTGTAGCAATATTCAATTTGAAATGTAATATACAAAATGGCAATGCATTTCTGTATTTAAATTAGAATTTTCCCATACATTTGTGCAATGTGTGGTGCAAAATGAAAATGAAAATTCAATTATATAATTTACATTTAAAATGTATTACAGAAATTATAACATGTTCAAGCAAAAACTGTAGCAAAATTGTAATTTAAATGTTATTTTTTTCTTAATTGCATTTACACTCACAGTCACAGGTAAGACACTTGTGATTGCATTTCCATTAAGTGTCCCGCAATGAATGTAGCAAAATTCAATGTGCAATTTGAAAATGCATTCTGGGCCGATCATGTGCCCGTCCCGCCCTGTCAATCACTGCGTGAAGTTGGCCTCGCCCCCACCCAGTGCAAAACGTCGGCAAAATAGAGTGCCCCAGGGATGACGCGTTTTTGTAGGCCAACCCGGAAGTTAGCGGCGCACGGGTTCCCTTGACTGAAAGCCAATTCATTTTTCCCATAGACTTTTGGAAAATCGCAGAAAATAAGATCTGTGTTTAACAAAGGGTTATGACACTTACACGTTTTGTCTATCAAGATAATCTTTACAAGTTAACTCAACATTTATAGATTTTGAAACCTAAATAAAGTCGTCAGATATAAAAAGCTAACAGTAGGCTATAAACGGGCTACAGCACGCCATGGTCGCGGATCAACGTCGTCACCACCAAGCTTCCTCAAACTGTATTTAAAAAACAACTCTATTTAAAAACATGCTCACTGATTATGATCTGGGCTGTGTATGAATACTTATCCAGTTTTTCATGAGAAATGCTGTCCAAATGTCCCGTTTGTCATTATGACATCTAAAGTCCCCGCCAAAGGAAGTAGTCCCTTTTAGCAATTTGTTAGCAACCGCCGATTTTAAGACACAGTAAAAGTTTATAACTGGTGTGTTTTATGTCATAGATCAAAACGTGAAAGTACTTAGAGGCTTTGTTAACCACAGACCTTATTTCAGGCAATTTAGCAAAAACCCATTCAAAAAACTCATAGACTTTACAGCGTTGGAACCGGAAGTCCTAAAATGCTAACTCGCTTCCGGGTTTTGCCTACAAAAACGCGTCATCCCTGGGGCACTCTATAGGCTCAATCGTTTTTACTTCGTTTGAATAATAATATTAACTAATGGGAATATTGTTTAGCTTATTTTTGGTTTAATTTGGTTTACTTTAGTTATTTAATTCATTCAATTATTTTGTTTTGCTGTACTTTCCATGCCAACTTGCCATGGTCCCACTAGCACCCCTATTTTTTGTGAAAATTAAGATTTTTTTTACTGTATTTGATTAATGTCATTGTATAAAAAGAGGTTTAAATAAATACAAATCTTACAGACATACATGATTTGTATAAATTTTATTTCTGTGGTTAGAGGACTTGAAATGACTCGAAACTAAAATGGTAGGACTTTGGACTCGACTTGAGACTTGTTGGCTTTGACTTTTGACTCGACTTGGGACTTGCCTCATCTTTGACTCGACTTGACTCGGGACTCAAGGGCAAAGACTTGAGATTTACTTGTGACTTGCATAACAATGACTTCCCACCTCTGCTTCTAAGTATTTTGAACTCATCTAATTTGTGTTTAACCAAATAGACTATACATATGTTCAATAGGCACCCTTAAGTAATGCCAACTCAATTTTCCTTGTACACAACTCAAATACTTTGTGTAGCAGAAACATACTTTAACTGAGAATGAATGCACTTTAGTAAGACAGGCATTAGCAGTATTATACTATATGTATTAAATGGTTAGTTCACCCAAAAATGAAAATTCTGTCATTTATTACTCACCCTCATGCTGTTCCACACCCGTAAGACCTTCGTTAATCTTCGGAACACAAATTAAGATATTTTAGTTGAAATCCGATGGCTCCGTTAGGCCTCCATAGGGAGCAATGACACTTCCTCTCTCAAGATCCATAAAGGTACTAAAAACATATTTAAATCAGTTCATGCGAGTACAGTGGTTTAATATTAATATTATAAAGCAACGAGAATATTTTTGGTGCGCCAAAAAAACAAAATAACGACTTATTTAGTGATTCAAAGCACTGCTTCAGGAAGATTCAGAGTACAATGAATTTGTGCAAAACTTTTGCAATATTTTCTAAATATCGATAAAAAACTATTGCGAAATGACGGCTTTTCCATTAACTAACGTTATGTGAGTAAAATGTAAATTTTTTCCTCTCACAATAAGTCATTCCAAAAATCATGGCAACGGATGTTAGTAGGCTGAAGTATATCGCAGCCACAGCACTAGATGTTATTTTTAACCGAAGGAGTGTTAACCAAGCATTAATGGCAAGGAAAGCCTATTATACTTGGGAGCAGATACTAGTCTTTTCTTCTGTCCAAACATACCGCACCATCTTTAAAGAATGATCAACTTTTACGTACGTCGGGTGACCTGTAAATGCGGAAAAAAAAACTGTTTCCATTGAAGTTTTTCGAATTGCCTGAAAAAACTTTTTTGCGATAAATGGGAGTTTTTGCAAAAATTGTGTTTCCATTGGGCATATTCTCAATATGCAATTTCAATTTGCGTAATTTGAAGGGGAAACGCAGCTGCTGTTGTCTTTCTATCAGCTAGAACCAGTCTGGCCATTCTCTTCTGACCCCTGGCATTAACAAGGAATTTTCGCTCACAGAACTCTTTTTCGGACCATTCTCTGTAAACCCTGGAGATGGTTGTGCGTGAAAATCCCAGTAAATCAGCACTTTCTGAAATACTTAGACCAGACCGTGTAGCCCCAACAACCATTGCCACATTCAAAATCACCTTTTTTCCCCATTCTGATGCTCGGTTTCAAATTCAGATTGTCTTGACCATGTCTACATACCTAAATGCATTAAGTTGCTGCCATGTGATTGGCTAATTAGATATTTGCATTAATGAGCAGTTGAACAGGTGTTCCTAATGGTGGCCGGTGAGCGTATATATATATATATATATATATAAACTGTGTAGGTCATTGATTCATATATGCAGTTAAAACTTATGGAATGGGTGCAGATTGCATGGGTCTAATATAAAGTAAATTTCACACAAAGGAAGCAGGTCAATTATGATTAGAGCTCAGAAATGAAGACGATAATTGCGTTCATATTAACCTTCATGTGTAATCATTGCATTCAACATCTTGGCCACTGAAAGGCTCTCCACCTTTAGAGTCGTTCACTGTTTACGCTTCAAAATGTCTGTGTTATCAGTTCTCCTCATCAAAAGATTTTAATGGGCCATCCAAATGATTCATGTCAATCAAACAGCTGCTAAACTGTCCACATGTCACAGACAACACCTGTTGACCTCTGAGTGACCTCCACAGGTATGTATCACAGCATCCCTTGGGTCACACCAGACAGACAGTGCCAGCACACCCCAAAAACACTCACACTTAACGATACGTCTAGAAAACTACTCTACTTAGACTTCATTTCCTTCCATCCCCCCATCTTTTTCACCCTCCTTCAATAAAGCACCCAAAAATCTTGCACAGGGGACAGAGAGGTGAAATTTCTCTCATCCAAATGGATTGCAATTTCCCTCCATTTAGCACCTGAAGGTAATTAGCTTGAAGAGATTGCAGAGTGAGCAACACGTTCATGGAACATTAACTCTTGCACATTCTCCAGTTGCAGGGAATTAATAGGAAAGATTAAAGTTTAAAGAGAGCAAATGCCATTACCGCACAAACCACCTCTCAGTGGCTATAAGCAGCTCTCGCTAAGCCAAACTCTCCACTTCTCCTCCCTTTTCTCAAAATAAGTTGACATTAAGACTGCAGAGAATAACATAATATCTGCCTAAATGACTGTGTGTGTGTGCACATGCGAGTGTGTGTGTGCAAGAGAACAGGTCCAATAGCCTGCAGCCTCATTTTTCCTCCCTAACAGCTTTTTGCATGCTTTCTCAGTTCTAGGACACATTTTGCTAATTAGCACCTTGGCATTCGTTAATCTGGCCAGCATGCTGAGTAAATGTACATGCAAATCCAATTTCATAAAGGTCTTCATGGTAAATTATCAAGCCCAGTAACACAGATCTTCTTAATTAAACTCTTTATTCTATATTTCCTGCTCTTTTTACATGTTTCACGCATGTCCGCGGCGATCCGCATTAAATTGTTGCGCATTAAAAGAGGTTAAATTCCCATTTTATCCATATCCATGTTCACGTATCACATACCAATACTTTTCATTGCTTGGAGATAAACACACTACACTATTTGCCCGCGCATCCGTCAATCTCTAGATCATAAGAGGAGTTTTTTTTGGGGGGGGGCTGGCTATTGGCAATGAATTTTTAGAGGCCATCCCACTCAGAGATTCAATCACAGCCTGAAAAATTCAGAGTGGAAAAAAAATGAAATTGAGACATGGTAGAATTTATTGCCCAGAAAATTCCATTCTACTATCTGATTTGAAAAGTCCAGTCCTCCTAGCTTCAGAAAATCTATTTTCCACATTTTAATACCCCACGTAACAGTCTTCATAATTCATTCGAGTGTGTTAAGCGCAGTTTTATTAGATCTGAAACAAATTTTGGTGGGGGATCCTATAGGTCATTAACCATGGAGTAATTTTATCCTTGTTTCCCTAATGATGCCATAATGGTGAGTGAATTTCTTAACTAAAGACCAAAGAACATTTTGAAGGTCAGCTTCATCTGCAAGCTCCTTCAAGCGCTTCTCGGAGAGATTGGAAAAGTCTGAGATTTTTGAAGAGTCATTAATAACGCTAAAGCTGAAAGCCTATTTGCGTTCTCGCTTTCTACCTTTTAATTTCATACCCTTTTTTTCTCCTCCCGCTCTCTCTCTCTCTCTCTCTCTCCTTCCTCTCCTCTGTTCTCACAGTTGCCCTCATGCAGAAAAAATGGAGTGCTGAGTGTGGGGGCAAAAATGGCAGCCCAGTGACATACAGATCCCAGATGTGATGCCGCAATAATTTAAATTTTATGCCTTTGTTATCACTTTAATCATTTTCTTTATTCGTTTTGTTTCACTGGTCAGAGAGAGACACCTGATAGGGTAAAATACCAAGGGAACAATTTTTATTTGGAATGTGGTACAGCGTCTAATTAGAATTTGAATTTTGCTGAGCCTTGAAATGGCCGGTGCTTTATCCTGATCGCCTTAGATATTGTTCCAAGTCAATCATTTGTCACTGCACAGCATGCTGGGAAGGTTCTGCTAATCAACTCTATTTCTTCCACCATTTTTTTTTGCTGCACTGGCATTTTTGTCATTTAGGCTTTATAAGAGTGGCTATAGAACACATTCATGTTCTAAGGTTCCTTGTAGCTAAGGCTCAACGTGCTCAGGGCTTTTTCACAGGGCTGGTTTTGCATGTTGTTGTACTGAACATAGAAGCAAAATAACTTGAGAGTTTTCAAACGAATTAGGAAAGCTTAATTAGTAATAAATTAATTACTAATTTGAGTAAATTATAAGGACTTTTAATTTGAAATTTTAATGCGCAGGTACCAATAAGATAAACTATATGAATGCAGTAATGAGATGCTGGACATCTTTTCTTATTGCTTATTCAAAAAGTTTTTTTATTTGGGTGTAAACTGTGTTATAATGTTTAACAAATAATCTTAAAGTTCACTTTCAAATGAAAATTAGCCCAAGCTTTACTCATCCTCAAGCCATCCTAGGTGTATTTGACTTTCTTCTTTCTGATGAACACAATCTGAGATATATTAATAAATATCCTGACGCGTCCGAGATTTATAATGGCAGTGAGTGGGATCAACGAGCATGAGCTCGTTGGGAAAGTGCCTCCATCCACATCCATCCATCATAAATGTGTAGTCCACACAGCTCCGGTGAGGTTAATAAAGGCCTTGTGAAGCGAAGCGATGCATTTGTGTAAAAAAATATCCATTTAACAAGTTCTACAATATCTAGCTTCCACCAGACCACCTTCCGTATTTAACTTACGAAGAAAGTGTAAAACTCTCGCAGTTTAAAAAGCTTACACTACATCCTACGCCTTCCCTATTCAACTTACGGTAAAAGTTCAGTTCAGTTCAAGTTCAGTTTTTTCCATAATTTGAATACGGAAGGCGGTCTGATGGATGTGGATGGAGGCACTTTCTTCAGCTCATACTCGTTGATCCCACTCACAGCCATTATAAAGCTCGGACGCGTCAGGATATTTATTAATATATCTCAGATTGTGTTCATCAGAAAGAAGAAAGTCAAATACACCTAGGATGGCTTGAGGATGAGTAAAGCTTGGGCTAATTTTCATTTGAAAGTGAACTAATCCTTTAAAGGCCATTTGAATTAGAAACAAAACTTATTTTGCACAGCACAACTCATTAGTAGGCTTTTTTATAATAACATCCATTATAGACCCAAATTATATACCACTCAATCACCATTATTTGCTACATCCAAATACTTCTCTCAGTCTCAAGAGCCATAAATGTCTTTTAAGGGCAAAAGAGTGTCCAGTGCTGTCGGTTGGTGGTTTTTGTCATTCCTTGTCTGATCTAATATGTGCCTTGGGAGGCAGAGAGCCTCCAGCAGAAGTGTACAAGCATTCTGTTCCCCAGGTACAAGAGGGTCTGGGACAGAAATTGGAGCTGACAAGCGTTAACGTTTAGAAATTTACCAATAAATGGCTCTCATGTGGAGATATTCTGGGCAATGGTGGTGAACCTAGCGTACGTCTTAGTCGTAGAAAATAGGATGTAAACTAGAATGGGAGCTGAGAAGTAAAAACCTCATGCAATCATTCAAACGCATGACGCTTCTGCAATGCAAAGGAGTGTCTTCCTCATAAATGATCTGACCCTGCACAGAAGGTGAAGATGGCATTACTATAAAGTCTTTGCATATACAATATATTCCAGCTCTAATTTAGGATTAGATACTCTGTATTGACTAATCAGGGCCTGTGCATTTATATTTTATTGCAAATTTCAATTCCCAGGCTTTTCTTTTAACAGCATCAGACATTTTTCCATTTCACCTGCAAGTTTAATTGAAGAGTTGTAAAGGCCACTTTGAAGGAGTGGAAAAAATAAAATCCATCTGACAAGATGATCGATTACCTGTAAGACTACCTGACATAGAAATTAAGGTTTTTTAATGACGAGCTGCCTCCTCTTGCACATGAAATTCAAATTCTCTTCAAAGGCTCCCTAGCAGCCATCACCTGTCTCCCGCGCACGCGTCCCCCAAACGGAGCTACTTTGTCTCTGTCACCACTGAGAGGACATTGTTTTCACCAACAAGCGTTTGTATTAACCAATCTCACACTGCATCCAGGACACATCTCATTGAGTCCTGCATCATTGGTAGGTTGAGGAGAAACAGAAAAAAGGAAGAAAAGAAAAAAAAAAGAATCCAACAAACAGCGGTGGTCCATCAACACAGCTTTTGTTAGGGATCTTATTCAGGAGAAAGACTGTGCAAACAACTGCACATATTTATATGTGAATCCAAAATGGTTTTGAGAAGACAAAGAATACAGGCAAATGCAGTAAATTGGATGATACACAATATAAAATTGTGAATATATAAATTTAAAAGTACATTTGTATTATATATATTGTGTTACTTTTCTCACCTGCGCTGGACTTGGTTGTTTTTTTTTTTTTTAATAACTATTCTATTTTTGGCAAATGTAAAGGCTTTTTCACACCAAAAGTGAGAAATGAAAGTTCAAACACTCTTACTTCAGCAATAAAAAAAGAAAGAAACGCAAATGCGATTTTTTAACTAAAGTTTTTGCTTATTAGTATGGTTGAATCGAATCACCAAAGGTTAGCAGCAAAGACATTGGTTAATAAAGTGAGATTAAATACATAAATGATGTATTATTTAACATTTTAATTAGTTTGCATTTTGCTGTTTCAATCTCATTTCAATATGGTCTTACTAGACAACAAGACAAACTTTAATGATAAACGCTTCCAAACGAAGTTCAAGCTTAAAGTTCTTGTTGAGTAACAACACTGCTGTTTTGTTTTGTGGAAGATGTTCATTCAAATATTTAATGCATTTAATTACAGGTCGCCAGCTGTGTTCAATGATTTAAGTTTATGGGTTTGAAACCTGTTAATTATGAAGTCAAATGCATAAAGCAATCTCCGGTGGACTATATTGGATGCAGACAGTTAAATTTACTTTAGTGAATTTTCTGCAGAGTATTATGCTCCCCTCTCCATGCTCGGTGAAATGAAGGTATTCAGTCACAGCACATATGCCATAATGCTAATGTTAATTAAAAAAGCTAATCACTGTGATTCTTCAGAGAAGAGTAGCTCAGGACATCTTATCTATTGTTCAAACTCACTCTTAAACTTTAAGTGTATTCAATTTCAGGATATCCAAGGTTGTGCACAAACAAATATGTCACATGCAAAACAAAACAAGGCTTCTAGCAAATCTTACTTATGTGGTATACAGACATATGTGCATTTGCTTAAAGAGATGAAACATGAAAACCTGCTTAAGCTCAATCAAATAGATCAATACCTTCACGTATCGACAAACATGTAGGGACTGTTAAAATCACTTTTAACTTCCAGTTTTTTGTTTGCTTGAAAACTAGGTGCCAGGTTTATAATTGAGCTCCACACCATCCAAATGAATTCTGGGGTAATTTCATCCCTTTATCTGATCCAAAATCAGTTCTACAAAAAAAAAATCTGTCCTCCTTATTTCAACCAATATCAAAGAAATGATCAAATCTAACTACTGCCCAGCACCTAAGGACAAATTGTGTGTGTTCCACTCAAAGGATTTATTCTCATTAAGCAGGGCAACAGTGAAGAGTGACGGGCAGCCGAGCGTTCCAGCCCCCTGGGTCTCTGTGCCAGTCTTGCCTCCTGCCCTCCATGAATGTGCCCAGCATCAGCTCATGCCATCTTATACTATAAGCCTGTGCCTACCTGAAGTTTCAAAACAGAAAACCAGCATATTTGTCCCTGAAGGCCAGCCAATCGTCTTCATTACATTTCTAAGAGTTCGGTTGAATGCATTGGCTAAGACTAATGGCCACTCACTGCCTAAAAAAAGTCAAGTAGGTCCCGATATGGTCCTTTTTTTCTTGTTCTGCTTGCATTATTGGCCAAATTGACTCATGACTGGCGGTTGGTAACAGGCTTCTAGGAATATAATGTTCTCCATTTTTCTTTCTTTCGTCCCTCTCTCTCTTTCTCTAACACAGACTTTCTCTTCGCCTGCTCCTTTCCAGCTGAATAACTGGGGACTGGACGAGGAGTGATGATTCCGAAAAGTAATTCCATTAAATGTTTTTTAAAAGCCGCAGGAGCTGTGGTATCATGGCCATTATTGATGATATCATTATTATGTATAGGATCTTGCCGTGAATAATAACCCATTATCTTTCATTTCTCCTGTTTTTGTCACTGCAAGTGGAAAGGTTAGGTAATTTATTTTAATGTGCAAAGTGTCAGCTACCACTGCTGCCATGCACTGGTCCCCGACAGATTCCACACTTACAGGCGTGATTGTTTTTTCTAAATCAGCCCTTATTTCTGGCAAAAGTGCTCCCCATAAATTACCCTCACATTCTATTTCAGCAGTCCTGCTCTCTACTTTTGCAGCTTGCGTTTTCAAGTTGGAGCTTAAAAAAAAAAAAGTGTTGTTCCCTGCAAGATGACAAATCAATGTGAAAATGGTGCTAAACAAATGAAATTTGATATTAAAGTATACATAAATATGGCATATTTAAATCTGAATTTAACATATTTTATATAATTAGCGTAGTTCATGCACAAATATACTTTGTATAATGCCATGGAAAATATATGACACTAACTTAATACATAAAAAGCCGGTCGCATATCATGGTGAGAAATGGTCTTGCACATTCCTAATACTCAAGTGGTATTTTTGGCACAGGGCTGTAGAACAATGGAAAAGACAGGAAAATGGGCTTTTGTGCACATATACAGTGGGGAGGGGGGGACCAGCACGCTTGACTGCATTTAAATTTATACAAACTCTCTGCCATTGACAGTGATAAATGTTACACTCTATTCTACAATATGTTTAATGCATAGGTCTGTGGAGTTAAGTTTTCTTGGCTTGTATGATGCCGCGGTCGCCATACCACTGTATGTTACATCAGATTCGCTTCCATTAAAATGCCAAGTGGCACAGTGAAGACAACAACAGAAAATGACAAGGAATTTGTTTACCTGTCCCACTCCTTCCCTCCCTGTCCCTCCCTCCCCCAAGCTTTCTTTCTCTCTGTCCTTCCCATTCTCATGCAGGTTGAATCCTCCTAATACACCATTGGCAGTCGTAGACATTTAAATGCTGTTTTTGGTGTACTTCTACCAACATTAAGTCATTTTAATGAAAGCTTTGAATTTGAAGTTACAACCGAAGGAAAATTCACACATTTACTGTAGCTTCTTTCAATGGTTACTTCTTCCATTCCATGTAGGTCTTAAAAACGGCCTACTGTATGCAGCAAACCTGAACCTTAAACATCATGCTAATATAAACTGAGGGCACATGTGCTAATTATCACTTAAAAACACAACTTTTGTTCCCTGTGCAACACAAAAGGTGTGAATTTTTTATACAATGAAAATTTTGATCAAAATTTTGAGGTTCAGTTGCAATTTGCTTGATTTATTAACATTTAAATGATAATTAACAAATAACATAAGTAATATTGTTTATATAATGCACATTTCCATACAACAAATAATAATTTTAATTACTGGATGTCAGGTTCAGTTGTAATTTTGCTTGATTTATTTAAAATGAAGTAGTAATAAATAAGTAAAATGAAAATAGATTGTTTGTATTATACATACACTATCATTCAAAAGAGTGGGGTCAGTAATTTTGTTTGTTTTTTAAATAAAAGAATACTTTTATTCTGCAAATAGGCTTCAAATTGATCAAAGGTGACAGTTAAGAGTTTTACATTGTTACAAAAAAAATGTATTGCAAATAAACGTGGTTCTTTTAAACTTTCTATTCACCAAAGAATCCTGAAAAAAATATTTAAACTTTTTTAACATTAATAATAAAGAGAATTGTTTCTTAAGGCACCAAATCAGCATATTAGAATGATTTCTGAAGGATCATGTGACAATGAAGACTGGAGTAATGATGCTGAAAATTCAGCTTTGCCAACACAGGAATAAATTACATTTTAAAATATATTTATAAGTATTACACATGTATTTTAAATAATATAATATAACACAATAATATTTCTAAATATTATTTTTACTGTATTTTTATCAAATAAATACAGTCTGACAGTTTCTTCTTTCAAAAACATAAAATAGTAACACTTTTTTTATTTGATGTATTTAAATTGTATGTAAAAGACTAAACAAAAACAGCATCTTACACTTATTAAAGAAATATATTGCTTAAAATTGTGGGTTTCTTTCCCTTTTTGTCATGTCTTATCTCAACAAGTCCTCCAAGCCAGGACTGCCACTGGTGCCCCCTCAAAAAAAATAAAACGATACCCCCGTCGAAACCACAACATGTGAAAATCTTGGCTTATCAGGCAGGACAAGATGATGAAGAAGAGTGTAGCCATTCAGAGGAATGGTCAAGCCTGTAGCCTGGTATATATTTGTTCCAACACCATGAGATCGGTGGGCCTGGACTCGCTGTAATCAGCCATGCGCTTGAGAGAGACTCTATTCTCAGTGATGCAGGCTGCTGGGACTGAGGGAGACATCAGTGTATGTGTGTCCTTATAGGCTTTGATTACAGAGAGGAAGCCACATTGCATGCCTGACCTGTCTGGTTCAGCTCCCTGTAGGCCTGCTACTGCTGCACACTGGACAGAGAGAGGAAGAGGTGATAACATATCAGATTGCCCCGCTGTCCACTTTAAGCACACATGCACGTTTGATATACAGCAGGATTCATGTAGACATACTTAGTTATGAGCCTCATTGATTAATTATTCTGATGCAAAATGGAAAAAGCAGAGTGCTTGCATGACCTCCAAACACATACATTATAAACAAAGCTTGACATCTAACTACATCATTATCATAGTGCTCCTGACCCCATTTTAAAGATGTAACCATGCTGTAAAAGAAGTAACCCAACTCCAGTGTCACACAGAGAAGACCATAACTCTGGTAGAGAGAAGCTGTTAGTCACAGGTTTCAAATCATTTGCACAGCTGCAACTTACATTAATGCAATTTTGACTTTAACTAAATAAAACAATACTACTATTACTACTGCTAATACTAATTTATATTAAACTGCAATACTTCAGATGTGCAACAAAATATGGAATCAGGTTAAATCAATTCATAATTCTTTACCCAAATCATCATTTCAGCAAAAAATAAAGCAAGGTTTTGAACATATTTAAGAATTATTCCTCAGTCACCGCCTCTCAAAACGATGAAAAGCACATGAAGCTGACTAAGCTTGATGCATTTTTTCAAGTTGATGCGGGCGTTGTTGACTCTGTTTGCATGGACCGCCACAGAATGTGCGTTTGAATGCTGCGCGCGGTCCGTGGGGGTGGCCGCATTAGCGGATAATTAGGTGACTCACGAACAACTGACATCTCTCTCTTTTCAAACAGATTACATAAACAGAGAATAGTTGTTTTTGATTAGATTTATATTATTTAAAACCTGAAATTCCAACTTTTCTTTTGACATATGTCTCGTGTTTGTGTGATAAGTATATTCTAAGTTACAGTTCATTTTCTGAGGAGTATCAGATTGGACTTCATTCAGAGAGAGACGACGGATCACGCATCATGTCTTTATTTTGCAAAAAGCACAACATTTTGTTTTACTGTGTGTACACAAATAAAAGAAGACATTTCACAGTTTTGAATGATATATAACTCTTATATGTATGTCCAAAATTGACAGAGTATTTGAGTCTCGTTCGCACTGGTAAGAAAAAAAAAACAAGGTGGTATCGCCGGCGCGACCACTGACCCCTAAGAGTTTTTTTTAGCAACATTTCCTCAATTATGATTTTTCCAAAATGACACAGCCTGCAAGATTTGTTTTAAACAATGACTTTTTCATAAGCCTACATAAAAAAATGCTATAAGCTGTTAATTCAGCAAAATGACACTTTATGATGCTCTGAAATGTCAACTTCTGGGAACATTGCACTGTATACGTCAAGCTCCATAATGCACGGACACTTTTTCATCAAACCATGAACTCTATTTTCAACACTGCACCCTACAGACCATAATAGACCCACAAGCAAACAAGCTAGAGAGAGAAACCCGCACAATCATGATATTCTTTCATTTTATGAGCCATACAATAGCCTGAGCTGAGAAGGCCTTCCAGCTTACTGGGACCACAGTAAAGACTGTGATATGTAAACAAACAGGCCGGAACTTGGTCTGATTTACAGTGCTCTCGGCCTTGCTAGCGATTCCCTCACACCAAACAGGCCGAGCAGCCAGGTATTTCGGCACCGACAGTTTGAGCACTTTCGATTTTATACCTCAGCAATTTTTATAGCGTCTTTAGGTGTGCATAACACACGCTTCAGTATATCCTTAGGAGAGAGAGCCAGGAAAGGATGTCGGCAGCGTGGTGGAGGGAGTGGGGATGGGGGTGTGAAATCGCAAATAACAATAACACAACAGAACATTTTCGAAGACTTGGACTTGAATGCTGGGTCATGTGCCCCTTGCCGCCTCTGTAATTGGAGGACAGCCGAGAGGCAGCTAATATCCTGAGTCGACTCTCGATCTGCGTCCTCGCCTCCCCCCTCCAGATTAAGTCTGGTAGAGTAACCAAGCCTCGAAGGGCCCGGGCAGCTGTGCAGGACTGTTGTAACTGATACTGAGCTGCTCTAATTAAAGGTTCCGATTGAAAGAGCGATGTTTAATATACAGCACCTCCTCTCATCTCTTCTCTCCCCTACTGCTGCAATGGGCAGGGATGAGTGAAGAGGTGCATCGCCAGATCTCTTCACTCACCCCACTGCTTTTACCAGCACCTCTGGGTGGAATTCAGATGAGAAGGGGCTTTTTGAGTGCCAGGACTGTGCCATATTGTTTCTAGCAAGTCATGAACTAAAGATTCTGGTAGTTTTTGGAAACAAAAGATACAGCGCTTGATCATTTCGGAATTCTAAAATTTCACCAAACCAAGATTTCACATTCGATTGGTGGGAGAAGGGGCTTTTTGAGTGCCCGGACTGTAGCATATTGTTTCTAGCTAGCCATGAGCTAAATGTTATGATCGTTTTTGGAAACAAAATATACAGTGCTTGATCATTTCTGCTGAATTCTCACATCAGAATTCCAAAACAAAACTACAACTTCAACAAACTAAGTGTTCACATGTGGTTCTTTTAATGCCGGAATGCATTAATCCACAACAAAAAAAAGAGAAATGTTGATTGGCTTAATCATATAGTTCTCAGTAAAATGCACAAGATTTAAAAATTGTTCTAAGCCATATTTCACAGCCGACATTCCGGTGGGTTACTGCTCTTGTCTTTCGCTTTGTGAACAAGGTTAGCTCTTTCAATTGGTCTATATTGTCCCCCATTACTCATTTTCTGGGTAGCAAATCACATGTGACAGTTAGATTTTGACAGTGCAGAAACCTAGCCTCGGTCATTAGTGTTAATATTATGTTTCTTTGGCGATCCCTCATCATTTTTGGGCCTCATTGACTATTTTTCTTTATAAGATATTAAGTATTCAAAGCTCATTTACATCCTTATTTTTCAATTTGCTGCCGCAGTAGTTTAATTTATTCCATATAATTTCTTTTTCTGAGAGGGACATTAATCATTGCCTGTATGTTTTAGTGCCTCTGGGCATTTTTTTAAATCAATAAAATAAGGAAATAAAAGTATTACTGTGACAAGGTATGAAACAAAAGACACATTTTAATACCAACTAATGTAATTTCTTAATTGATAACTGATTGATTCACTGATCGACTGATTCCAGATCATCCTCAACTGTTTTTCGTCCTTTATTTATGTAGTATATAGTTTATGTAATTATGGTCATTCATATATTTTACCATGGCTAGTCCTGCATAGTCCTGTGCACAGAGGAGGTGGAGCTGTGGCAACGACTTAACTGTCCTTTACAAATTGTTTTACACTTCACTAGAGCAAAAGATCCAGAGGCTAAATTACTGCCCAGACACAATGTTAATATCCTCTCTTAATATCTTCTCTTCATCTGTGGCTTTGATCAAACAATATAGAGAAAACCTTCCCGTGTTATGGGCATTTTCTTGGTATAGGACGGACAAACAGCGAAACACAACTACTCAATAATATCACTGTATTTTAAAATTGGGACATCATGTATCATTATTACTCTTTGTCAGCTGGAGATTTAAATTACAGTACTTTGAATCCTAAGAATAATGTGTTTACAAACTCAATAATCAGTCAGTTCATGCTTATAATGGCATGATAAATACAGCACGGTTATTCAAGAGTGCAGCATTTTTGCTGACATGCCAAAGAGTTAACGTGATCCTTCCAACGTTCATTTAGAGAGCTTCATCTTAAAGCAGCCTAAAAATGAATTATACACATATGGATGCGAGCCATCCTGTAATGCTTCTGGTAGTTCTGTATTACTGGTCTGTTGAACTTTTGGCCTAAACACCCGCATGCTCTTTCTTCTTTGCCTTTCTTGTTGTTTCTTCATCCTTTTACATTCATTTTATGCTTGGCTATTCCTTGGGCTATCAGTGTATTAATGCTAGGGCTTAAGGGAAACCGCTTCAGAAAGATAAGCCCCGCAGTCGACATCTGGGTGCTCGCGGTTCATACATCACTTCATCCCAAACACCCTGACCAACAGCCACCAAAATCACCACCAACATCATTTCCGAAATAAAAAAGACGACGCTTGCAGACTTGTAGTGAAATTCTAGACTAATAAATTGGCTGAAACACAACTTGATATGAAACATCTTCATTTGCCTTAGTGCTGCAGGCAAACCTTGACCTTCGCAGTTTGTGAGAGCCGAGTTGACAGAGCTGGGGGCTGAGGTGTATTTGGATACATAATGCAGCAGAGCCATAATACTTTGTGCATGGCCAGTTGCAGGCTGTCTATTCATGAGAAGAAGACCCTCTGTCTCACTCCATAAACCCCAGAGAGTAAGAGGACGGGTGTGGGGGCACAATGTCACTTGTAAATCCCAAATTAAACTCAACTGCCCAAAGCTTCATCGCATAAAAACAGCTCCCCGCCCCGCCACCAACAACCCACCCCAGACCCAGGTGCACAGACATTCTTGACAAAGCTAATGTCAACTGTGTCAGGTTGCGGGACAGTCCATTTGCTGGGGCCTTGGACCCTTTTGATCCATCCATTGCATCCATTTCATGCCACCCGGACATTGCCAGTCCAGCTTCAATCATGCCAGAATTTTGAATTCTGATGAGAAATGTATAACAGGCTTTGAGTTACATGCCTGATACTACTTATTTTTAAACGTTCACCTGAAAATGAACATTTGGCCATTGTCATTGTATGGACAAAAACGTACTACTTCTTTGTTCTAGAGAAAGAAAGAAAATCATACAGGTTTGGAGTAAATCATCATTTTTGGTGAACGATCCCTTCCAGTCTGAAGAGAAAAAAAAAGACATTTCAAAATTGCATGCAGGCCGGTTTGAGCTTGCTAAGGGAAAGAACCTCCTTGAAGGCAATCTGTTCATTAAGATAATGTGTTAGTTCCAATTAAACTAACATTAAAATGGTCCTCATAAAGAGTTTAAGTCAGCGTTTTTCTTAACTTGCTCCTTTAATTACATCGTTCCTCTGCTGTCATTAAGGGTATTAAAAATTCATTAACAAGAATAGTACAGAAGCCCGCCAACAAATCAGCTAAACTCTCATCTCATGTTGTCAAAAGATTATGGCTACTTTATTTGCGAGAGTTTATTCCTTATAAAAGGTTACTTGTTTATCAACAGGTTAGTTTAGAAACCTTATTTCCATAAATATGTTGAGATATTCCTAATAGCATGCTTAATGGCAAAGAAACGCATTTAAATGATGTATTTGAAATAGTGATTCAAAATTTTATGTGATGCAAGTGTCATTTATTACATTTACATTTATTTGCAACATCGAAATTTTCCTCTAATGCGATTCGACTGCAGCCTGTAATGTTTGCCACAGTTATATTTCTCTGCTCTAATTTGTTTTCATCAGATGTGTTTATGGCTATCTGAATGTACTTTACAGCTTTCCAATCGAACCACGCTGATGAAAATGACTGAATGCTTGAATAGCATAAGGTTACATGCTTTTTATAAGAACAAGAACCACACCAATTATTACAGAGAGTGTACATCATTTTGAAACCTCTGGACACTCTTATACAAACCTACAAACCCTCTTGTTTTTCACTTTTTGATGAGTTATGGTATTCATGTCCAATTGCCATGTTTGCACTGGTATTTGTTTGATAGATTGTGTTGAGACAATTTGTTTACTTTGGGGTCATGGATGAAAAATTAGTGCTGAGGATATAAATTTAATCTTGTAGCTTCAGTGATTTTGGTAGAGTGAAACAGGGATGCTTCAATAAATGCTTCAGTGTCCTCAGAATAATCTGTAGGTTGATTCGGCAGCAGGTGTACAATCTTTGGCAATGGCCCGCCGTGATCATTGTTTTGGCAAGAACGGTTTGATTAATTGCATAAATACATGTTAATCAGGACCTATCAAAGCACATGATGAATTCCCCTAGATTAATCATTTTCAATATGCACAAGTGTCATTTTAGGACAAAAGTAGATAAAATATCAGGATTGTTGAACACAGACAGGAGGGTCCAAAAGTCTGAGACCACTAGAAAATTCTTCTATTTTGGATTTTTACAAATACATTTTTCAACTACAGCTTCTGAAAGTTGAAAAGAAGATTATGAAGATCTCAAGAACTTGATGAAAAAAAAAAAAAGTATATGAATTTATGTCAGTAGAACTCGAGCTGCGTGAACTCCATAAGTTTTTGTCAAACCGGATGATCATTTTTTCCAGCATCATTCCAGCAAATTTCCAAGTTCACACAGTCAACATCTCAAATTTGCTTATTTGATTAGTGTCCTAACTATACTGAAGAATCTGAGAACATAATGTATGGTTTAAATTGCTCAAAATGTCAAATTCAAGTTTTTGAATGCTAGATTTTCAATGTGGTCTAAGACTGTATACGCCTCAGGACTGTGTAAAGTAGACACTATGTCACATAAACCACACATAAACCAGTGTTCTCCATTGACTAATACTGAAATCATGCTGTTGGTTTATCATAATTATATGGACAAATGTCACATTAATATCCTTTCTACAGCAAACCAAATAAGTAAATCATAGAAACCAAAGTTGTCTTGTTGATTGCACTTTAACCCCATTGACAAGGCGACAACATCTTTACAAATCATCTTGCCATCTCTTATCTTCCATTCCATCTAAACACTTAGGGTGAAACACTGAGCACTGCAAATCAGACATTGAAGGTCTAGTGACTCTGGTGCCACTACCCCCAATGTCAGCATTTAGTCATCTAATCTCAAAATAACAATAATGGTGATTAATGGCGGAGGCCTGTCTCAGGGATGGAACACATAGCATTGATGCCACTCATGGCTTCTGAGCATGCTGATTTGACTCTGATGTGAATTAGAGTAGAAAGAGAGAGCTCCCTGCCGTGTCTGTGCATAGAACTAATTCTGTCACTAATACATACACACACACAGACATTGTTAATGGCCTTTTCACAAGGGTGCCAAAAAATGCTAATAATTGCGATAATGGGCTTCTTTTTATCACTAACCAATGCACCAATGCGTATCATAATGTTTGTGTCAAAGAGGCTGTACAGTGACTGAGCAGAGATGTGGCATGAATTAGCCTTAATAATGGTAACAAAGCCTGACTATGTTTAAGGACTTGAAACATTCCTGCACCTAAAACAAATAGCTACAGAACATAAAATCTGTAAGGTATTTATGCTTTTTTTTTTTTTAACATGGCAGCTAATGGTCCACAACAGATGATCTACTGTACAATAACCCAAAAAGAGAAAACAAAATACAAAACAAAAATGTGGCCTGACATGTAGGGTTGGCTATAATTTTCGATTTCCAGTTTAAATTTAAGTAAGGTAAAAACATTTAGTCAAACATTTAAATCAAACATATTTATTCTGTGTCTTTTAGCAAAACATTTTGTTGCAGCTGATTTCCATGAACAAAAATCAGCAGTGCAAAGAACACTAACCTTTCCCTGGGATTTTAACAAAAATACCACCATAAAAACAACAGGACTAGCTAATATAAATTTCAAACAGTAAATGGTAATAAAATTGTAAAAATTTGGTAAAAATCACATGTAAAATAACTGCATAGTTTTCTTTTTATAAATATAATATAGATTAAAGGTGCCCTAGAACTTCTTTTTAAAAGATGTATTATAAGTCTAACTGAATGATTCTGTGAAGTTTCAGCTCAAAATACCCCATAGATTTTTTTTATAATTTTTTTTAACTGCCTATTTTGGGGCATCATTAACTATGCACCGATATATAGGTTGCGGCCCCTTTAATTCTCGTGCTCCCCCTCCCCCGGAGCTCACGCTTGCCTTGAACAGCATAAACACAGTTTACACAGCTAATATAACCCTCAAAATGGATCTTTACAAGATGTTCGTCATGCATGCTGCTTGCATACATCGGATCATGTAAGTATAGTATTTATTTGGATGTTTACATTTGATTCTGAATGAGTTTGAGGCTATGCTGCATGGCTAAAGCTAACAGTACACATTGTTGGAGAGATTTTTCGCTATTGTTCTTGCTTGCTTACCTAGTCTGATGATTCAGCTGTGCACATCCAGACGTTCTGCCCTTGTCTAATAGCTTCATCATGAGCTGGCATATGCAAATATTGGGGGTATACACCCCGACTGTTACGTAACAGTCGGTGTTCTGTTGAGATTTGCCTGTTCTTCGGAGGTCTTTTAAACAAATTAGATTTATATAAGAAGGAGGAAACATTGGAGTTTGAAACTCAGTCTATGTCTTTTCCACGTACTGAACTCTTGATATTCAACTATGCCAATATAAATTCAATATTTAATTCTAGGGCACCTTTAATCCTTATTAAAGTTACAAAATGTATTCAGTCAAGATCAGAGAGTGATTTTCTTTCTCTTTTGTTCTTTGATTAATGTTAATGACACCGACTGCAGCAGGTTTATTAGGCTGCTGTCACTTTAAGACCTAATGCAGGATCCAGTATACTGTTACTAGGGATGCACCGAAATAAAAATTCTAGGCTGAAGCTGAAAATTCAAGATGCACTTGGCCAAAAAACAAAACCAAAAATAAACAATAAATTAATTTAATTTAATAATCAATACTCAAAATAACTAAAACTGAATTTTACATAAAATTACATAAGGCAGTTTTTATATCAACTTTTTAATAACTCCAGTTTGTTGAAATATAAATGTTACGTTAAGTGACACTGTATAGCCTACAAGCTGTTTTATTGAATGTCTTTCCCCGTTTTAAACACTTCATTAGCCTAAATTTCAGTGCATCCCTAACTGTTACACCTGCGTTTTCTTTCTCAACTGTTTATGTTCACTTAAAGGTGCACTAGAATTAAATATTGAATTTACCTTGGCATAGTTGAATAACAAGAGTTCAGTACATGGAAAAGACATACAGTGAGTCTCAAACTCCATTGTTTCCTCCTTCTTATGTAAATCTCATTTGTTTAAAAGACCTCCAAAGAACAGGCGAATCTCAACATAACACTGACTGTTACGCAACAGTCAGGGTGTACGCCCCCAATATTTGCATATGCCAGCTCATGTTCAAGCCATTAGACAAGTGATAGTGATATTTGTAAATTGTCTTTCTAAATGTTTCGTTAGCATGTTGCTAATGTACTCTTAAATGTGGTTAAAGTTACCATCGTCTCTCACTGTATTCACGGAGACAAGAGCTGTCGCTATTTTCATTTTTTAAACACTTGCAGTCTGTATAATTCATAAACACAACTTCATTCTTTATAAATCTCTCCAACAGTGTGTAATGTTAGCTTTAGCCAGGGAGCACTATCAAACTCATTCAGAATCAAATGTAAACATCCAAATAAATACAATACTTACGCAATTAGACATGCTGCATGACGAACACTTTGTAAAGATCCATTTTGAGGGTTATATTAGCTGTGTGAACTTTGTTTATGCTGTTCAAGGCAAGCGCGAGCTCCGGGGGGCGGGGAGCGTGAGCATTTAAAGGTCCAGCAGCCCTGAATCGGTGCATAGTTAATGATGCCCCAAAATAGGCAGTTAAAAAATTAATTAAAAAAAATCTATGGGGTATTTTGAGCTGAAACTTCACAGACACATTCAGGGGACACCTTAGACTTATATTACATCTTTTAAAAAGACATTCTAGGGCACCTTTAAGACAAAACTAACTGTGTTTAAGAGGATATTTTGACAATTTTGTGTGTTCAATGAGAACTCAATTCAGTATTGCACACTATAAGAGAGGCAGCTCTCTGTGCGCACGCTTTGAATGTGTGCACAAAGAAAACAGCACGGAGCACGTGTGCCAAATTGAGCTCTCTTCTGCGTGTCTTCTTGTGCTTTAAAATAGTTTGAAATGGCATTTAAATGCCCACACAGGAATCGATAAGCGGAATCGAAATTTAAAATTTATTACAAGTATCTGATTCCTGACCTTGAGTATCCAATTCCAGAATTTGAATCGATTTTTGATTCCTAACCTTACTGACATGTTCTCAGCAAAACTCCAGACCTATTTTACACAATCATATGTTATAGAACATACAGTATGTTTTTGCTGATAAACTAAAATGTATTAAAAATAAATTAAAAATATAATAAATAATAATATAATAAAATAATAATAATAATACAATAAAATATTATGTGGAAAGAAATGCAGCTCTTTATTGGCTTTACTGCCCGAAAGCTAAGGAAAAACATAACATTTATGCATTATTAATATTCTGATACAGCCGGTTGTAAATTCTATCTGTGTGGTGTCACCTTTGTATCAGAAGCCATTAAAATATTTATACACACCTAATTAATTGGCATTGCATAAAGTTTTTTTCTGTTGCAACACTGTAAATTAAGACCTGGATTAGATTAAAATATTCATACTGGGCACAGGTGTACATGTAAGAAGTTATGGACTGAGGAGACACAATGTGTCATTCAAATCCCTTTTATTTATAGATGGATAATCCTCTGTACTGTGTGAAAGCTCAGAGACCCATGATAAGCATTTTTTTTGGTGGGGGATAATTGCTCAGGTACAGAGTTTTTTTTTCTTTCTTCCTTTCCATGAGCACAGTTAACATGTTATTGAATCGCATTATCTTCTCTAGTGGGGTCTCATTACTCACAGAAAGTAATCTGTAATGACTGGCTATCATCAATGAGCTGAAGCACACAGTGCCATTGATTACATTCGTCCAAACTACTAAAAAAAAATACACAGTCCCTGTGAAAAGTCCTCACGAGCAGCTCCAGATTCATGAACTGAACTCTTTAACCATCATGTATTTTGTCTCACTGCTTACTGAGGGATGAATGTCTTATTGATCCAAGCTCCTGGGCTTTGACCAGCCTGTGTATGGGGTGGGGTGAGGGGGGTTCTCTGGTGCAGCCTGTTTACATAAAAGCATGGTGTGATTGTATTCAGTTTAGGCAGCTACTGCAGCTGGCCTGCAAATCCATCAGACTTGACAGAGCCATTATACATTCACTTTTTACAAGTTTTGTCAGCTTATGTACTCCCAGATATCACTATATAACTAAAAACACATTCATAAGGAGCCCCCAGGCAGCAGTAGCAGGTCTATTAAACTGCCTCTGGGGTTTTCTAATGTGCTTATGTTTTTTTGTTTTTTTATTGGTTTGTGAAAATACTATTCACCTCCCAGTCTAAAGCGAGATTACATAGGTATTTTCAATTAAGCACATTAGAATGTAAAACAGGCCCTGCCATTTGTCACTGTCAGGATATTTTACTGAAGATGGAGAAGGGAGGAGTCCCCAGAGGAAATGAAGAATTTCAAGACATGAAATCTCAGAGTGTTTCAAATACAGTAGCCTAGGCAATATGTCTAAAGCAACAATCTCATAAACAGCTACTTAAACTATTCTATTTGAAATGATCCCTATAGTTTCATAAAAGGGGTCATATTGGATTCAGCAAATACATTTTCCTCAAAGAAAGACCTTCCTGTTTAGACACTTATATCTTCTTGTTGTGAGCTTTTGGATCATGAGAAACATTCATCCAAATGTGTCTACAGTTTTCACTATAGTGTATATATAAAAAAGGCAGACCAAGTAATGAATTCACTTTCTCTTTTTTTTTTTTTGATAAGGCTAGAAAATAATAATGAATAAAAATGCAATTTAGAGCAAAAATGTAATTTAATACAAAGTTTTAGTAATATATGGGTCAAAGAATTTATTATTATTATTATTATTATTATTATGGACAAAACGTATACTTCCATTCAAGTTATTACTTTCAGCAAGTATGTATTAAACTGCATTAAAGTGACAGTAAAGACTATTCTTTTGAGCTTTTAGTCATCAAAGAATCCTAAAAAAAATATTTCCACAAATGATATTAAGCAGAGCAACTTTGATAATCATTGATAATAAGAAGAAATGTTTCTTGTGCACCAAATCAGCATATTAGAATGATTTCTGAAGTACACTGAAGACTATGGCTACTGAAAATTCAGCTTTTAACATATTACATTTAAAATATATTCAAATAGAAAACAGCTATTTTAAATTAGATTTCACAATATTTCAGTTTTTACTGTTTTTTATCAAATAGAATGCAGCCTTGGTCAGCATAAGAGACGTCTTTCAAAAACCTAAAAAAATCTTATAGGACCCACATTTTTGAACAGTAGTGTATAATAAAACAAAATAAAATAGTGAGACTTGGAATAATGATACAAAAATATTAATTCTGAACCTATGACCAACAAATATGTAAAAGACATTGCTGAGGCTATATGAGAGATATATGGAATATTCCAAAAATAACACTCTACAGAGTCAATTTGACCCCTTTTATGCATTCTAAGGATAAATCCATAATTCCTACTTTTCAGTAAGCAAACTCATCTACATCTTAGAAGATAGGCTTCAGTTCCCGTTAGAGAAATGGCTATTTAAATGATCTGAGTGGTGACAGGCCTTCTGGGAAAAGAGGACGGATTGTGTTGAGCAAACAGGCCCCTGAGCTCAATGCTGTCCCTGGAGTCTGTGTCAGACCCCGAGGCAAGACGCTGCAATTGTTTCAGCACGGCTTTATTTCTCAAAACATATTGTCTTTGTGGCGGCAGAGAAAGAAAATGATAATTTGAGGGACTGTGAACGTATTGGCGTGTGCGTGTGTTGGACTTAGGAAGCGTTTGATTATTCATATTAGCATGAGTCCTAGAAAGTGAAATACTTTTCCACTTCTGCTTATTCACTGTGACTGATAATCTTTGCTAATCCTTTCCTCCACTTCAAGGATCCTCTCGCCACAATCTGCAGCACCAAAGCAAACACTGGAATGACCCTCTACCGAAAGATAGAGGGATCCAACAAACCAGCTACAAAGCCAGGAATATGTGCCAAGAGTCTAATACAATGTATTCATCTATTTTAACCATATGCATTTTGTTCCCTCTGTTACATTAAAAATTTCCGCTTCAAGGACGGTATTAATGTTCAGCCATGCCCACAGGGACCAGGCGGCATGTTGCACTGGGATGTATTCAAGGCTGGAACGTCCCAGCATGCCGTTTGATGGTGTCACGAGGTTAGATAGGCAACGCTGTGGGCACGGGTTTAAGCTGTATTCCAGCGACTGTTTAAAAGGCGACCCCCAACTCTTTTTGACTTAACCTTTTTTGGAAAGCACTGGACAAAAGCCATCGTTTCCTCTGAGATATCCTGTTAAAGCTATTCTGAAGCCGGCCGACCGTGGGCCTCCCTCAAAGAAACGGGTAACATTATTCAGCTTCCTCCTTCTGATCCTCGTCCTACAACAAACCATGTAATCCACAGCTCAGTGGCCAAAGAGAAAGAGTGGGCACAGAATGTCCCTGTCACATGCTGCAGATGGGATCGGTTGAGGAGCAACAGCGAAGAGTACTCCTCCACAGGTTTGGGTCTGAGAACGAAAGAGAAAGTTTTTGGCTTTTTTTTTAAACGTTTAAAATCAATTGAATGTATTTGAATTTATTTTATTTACTGATAAAATACCATAAAATATATCAATAAAATATCTGAAAAGACACATACATTTCTCTAATTTATCATTTTTTCCAATATGTGGCTATGAAATAAAGAAATTTAATTCATTGAAACAATCTCTATTAAACCATGCCAACCGAAGGTCTCTGGCAAGTCCCGTCGTTCACCTGAAAATGACAAAGGTCTTTGTTTGCCGTGATCCGGTGGGCTGGAGCCCCACAGACACAACATAGGGCCTGCATTAGCAGCAGCCTGAAACAGGCTGGCCTGAGCCCTCAGCATAATTAACACCCCCAACAGTGTTATTAAATGGAATTGCCATCAATGGAGATAGTGACTAACCTAAAGAAAGAAGGGGAAGAAAATTCAAAATGCATATCTCAGGGGCAAACATGATAGGATTACAAAATGAGCAGCTTGCAAACTGTCTTGGCTTTGATGAAGAAAACATTTAATTATCCCCCAGTGGAAGAGATCCCCTATTGTTTAAAGCTAATTTGTCCCTTTTGGCTACTTCCTCGGCCCAAAGGCCTGTCAGTCTCATATTTCTATTCTGCTCGTGCTCTCTCACTACTGCTTTTTTGTTACTGTGAAAACTATTAGACTTATTCAACAAATGTATTTTAGAATATCTATGTGATTCAAGACAAATATTAACAATCGATGACAAATGAGGCTTCTTCTTTCTTACTACGTAAAGCACACAAGTATATAAATATTAAAGTTCCAATGATAGCAGGGGCATTATTTCATTTGTTTAAGTGCTACTTCAAGATCACGGACCTCAAGAGGAGATGAAAGAGGCAGAGCCGCTCCCCCAAAAGGGATCAAGCAGGTCAATTTCCCTTCACTTTGTCCCAGCCAAGGGTTTGTATTCCCTTCTCTACAAAGGCCACCATTGGGCTGGACTAAGGGCTTAGCCACTGAGAGTTAGCCCCGTTTCTTGACCACTTGATATCTTTGAATAATAGAAGGTAATAAGTGTCCTCAAAGCACACCTCCCTTCTCTAAGAGAAACAAGAGCAAAAATCCTCCCTAAACTGAGCATCCAAACAGAAATGGATACAGAAAAAGTCCTCCGACTATCAACACAAATCATCTGCGAGCAAGAAAAACACTTTCGAGAAGGGGCAAATGTCTGCCTGTGTGGTAAAACAAGATTAAAAGTACACGGGAGAATGAACAGAAAAAGTTTCTAGTATTTCTCAACACAACTAAAAAGACAGAACCTACCTTAACGGATTAAATGGCCAATATATTTGGTCTACGAGCACATTTTGCTCTCTGCTCTCCATTACGCTGGCTTTCTTTTCTGATCATTTCTCATCACGATTTAACAATACATTCACATTAGCCTTGACAGTGAGCTCAGTTCACATTTAAATGCAATTTAAAAGAGGCACATATTTGCATAGTGAATTAAAATTAAGAGCTAATTATGCAAATAAATTATGGAGAGGAGCAAGGGGTTGGTTTGCACTTCGGTTTTTATCCCAATTTAGGAGACAATAGTCACTTGATAGTCCGAACGACATTGTACGCATTTTGCTAGAGACCCAAACAATGGTGTTAAATATTCAAGTGGTATTTAATTACCAAAAATTAGGAGCTTATAATTTACAAGGGCTGCTTCTTAAGTACAGCAAGACAAATTCCCTCCCAGAGGACTGAGGTTTTGCTCATATGTATCCCCCCAATTCATTTAGCATTGTAAGAGGATAACTGTGAAATACACATAAAACACAGGCTTCCTCTGAACAAATGAAACCATGTTTGCACAGTATGTTTTAATTGAACTAGATGAGATACACAGCCATTTCACTTTATTTTAACCGTTTTGATAATAATTTGATTTTACATCCATCGTGAAGGTTTTCATCATTTTAAAATGTGTTAGACTGTGAGATGGTTTTGCAATCTGCTAGTGAAACAAGACCCCGCAGCCTTAACAAAGGGAAGCTCTGTGAATGGTTTGAAACTCCACATCACTACACCTGACCATGCTGACAGAATACAATTTTAAGCTTAAGCAATAGATAAAACCAATGTGGGAAAAGATTTAAGAAAATCACTAACAAAAGACTTTTTGTCACTTCAAAATGGACGATACATGCAATGACGAGTTTTCCTCGGTTGTTTTTGCAAGTGCTATGCAGTTGCAATACAAGACAAGAGGAGGCCATAGCTCTACAGATGAAATTAAGGTTTGTTTGTTTTTTTAATAATTTACAATCTTACTGCTTACCTTATCAACTATATGTGCTGACAGCAAGTCTGTAATTATTCAGATCATCATTCCAAAACAGGAGCAAATGTTAAGGTGTCTCACTGTGTCTGTACATTAAAGCTTATCATGAATGTTTAAAAAAAACATTATGTTGAAAAAACATTCACATTCTTGATTTTAACTGACTTCTCTTTTAGAATATAAAAACCTTTAAATATTGAGCATAAACCATAATTCACTAGCAGTCCAAATGCAATAGAACTCAACAGACATCCCAATGGCATAGAGAAAATGTTCAGCCTCCAGTAGGGGTCCTCCCACTAACGGCGAGCAGTGGAGGTGCCTGCTTTAAAGCAGAGCCAACACCAGTCAAGTCTCTATGTTTGTGTCATGTATGATCTCATATTGTATATTTCCTCTCTTTAATTAGTAGGATTTTAATACCATGCTATTAGGAGGCAGGAGCCACAGATTCGGAGCTGGTAGATAACTTTTATGTCTGAAAGGTCTGTTGGCACGAAGGTATAATTAAAATCATACAGTTAAGGATATGTGCAGTCAGAAAGAGACAAGTTGAGTTTAAAATTAAATTGTCCAATTTAAGATTAAGTAGCAAATAAAAAAAATTATTGTTCCACACTGTATGATTGTCAAAAAATGTACGTATGTATATACATTTATACACATATATATATATATATATATATATATATATATATATATATATATATATATATATATATATATATATATATACACACACACACATATATATATGAATATTGCAACACAATTTGAAACTATACTGTAAAAAAGATTACTTTTGGTAATTACATTATGTTTATAAAAATGGTTAGTTTTGATATTGATGATTTGAAGTGGGGTTGAAGAGGGGATTTTACCACATGCTTGAAAAACATCTAAAATATGTATTTATTTTGATTGAATATTCATGGAACAACACAATTTGAGCAACACAATAAATAAATGTGGCACTAATAGTGATATGAAAAAAAATTATCATACAGTCAAACCAAAATATGACAAATGGTAATAAAATATGACAAGATCTCAGAGTTAAACTGTGTCAGAAAAATTTATCTTAATTATGTCAGATAACACTTAAACAAAACATGGTCAGGTCAAAGTGTCTGAATAATTTTTTGGCTCCAAATTTTTAGCAATTTTACTGGTAGTCCACTGTATAAAGAATTTTTGGGTATAATATGTCACAGTTTACTTTATCTTGCTATCCTCACTTACATATATGAACTATAGTGTCCTGCACCCACTAGTAAAAAAATATACAAAATTATATCTAGTGTCTGAATATTTTTTAGTTTTGACTGAAAGTGCATACTACCAAACAACTACTAGTAAAATAAAAGTATTTTTAATACTGCAGAAAATATATATTGCAGTATTATATCTTTTCAGGAACTGTGCAATGATTTGCTGGCTAGCTAAATATTTTTCAAAATCATTCTTTTATCCTAAGCACTGCAATACAAAAAGCCAATAGGAGCCCTGAATCTCGAATCACATGCATCTTTACTATTCATACCGGTAATTGACTACGGTCTGATGGAAAAGCTCCACAAACTTGATAAATGAATACTATTGTATCATTTTGTGGGACTGTGATTCTTCAGTATCTTGCTTTATTTCCACCTTTACTGTGATCTATGTGCTGTCAAAAAGCTCTGATTATAAACATCTTTGCTCTGCATCATTGTTAACATGGCTCGTTCCTTGGCTAATTTCATAGGTTTACTTTCAGAAATGAATCCTCTTAATCAAACTCCCTCGTCCTAACTCTATCAAAGGGAAATGTTTCCGTTTATGAAACAAATTGCCTGATAATGAGGATAATCTTGCAAATATAAAAAAGGGAGAGTGAGGGAAAAAGAAAAGCTTGTGCTGTTCTGCCACAAGGGTTGAGTTAATTTAAAACATTTATAGAAGGAAATGAGCGCCTCCATCAAACAGCCTTCCCCATTTACATCTCTTGCATATAAGTCAATTTGCGAGTGCCCTGTCTCATAAATCAATGCCAGCGGTTTGCTGTGTTTATACCAACAGACACTGGTGCACACTTGAGGTACCTGAGAAAGACTGTTCTTATCGATCATTTAAAAATCAATCGATACAGATTTTGTGAGCAATTACACATGTCTCACGAAGATGGGTAACAATACAAGTCATACAATGAGATGCCCATTGTCACACACATTTAATAAAGAGCTGGATGACTATGCAGCCCATATGAATCAGTGTTTGATGCGAGAGATGTTAAAAGAAGGTGTAAGCAGAGTTCAGTCAACAAGTGCTCCCTTTGTTAAAGTACACCCTGCAGACACAGCAGGTGCAAAGCGGTCATGAGAGAGCTAGCAAAAACACACCACCTCACACAGGGAACTGGAAAATAATTTGCCGTCTTAGTCATAGAAGAGAAAAGTGCTGCAGGCTTTCTCTGTCAATTCCACTCCTTTGGGTCAAACAAACAGCCTTCCCAGAGCCAGCTCAAAGGCTAGTGTCTGGTCAGCCAAGCTGAAAATGTCTGTTGTCCTGTGCTGCAATGTAGCATTTCATCTACCAGCTGTTTGCTCTTTGTCAGTGACAAAGAGTTGTAGTATGAGGAAGCATCATATTTATTGAGCAGATAACCCCAGTGTTCTCAAAGGCCTTTCATCCTGCCACAACAGAGCGGCTTTGTTACTTTTTCATCAATTCAGATTCACAAATGTGTGTTGTAGAAACAATCCCGGAGGGGGGGGGGGGAAGGACAGCACACACAAAAAAAGGACATGGAAAAAAAAAAGTTATGTCTTGTGAGCAGTGAACCAAAGGTTCTTGTTCGGAGTATGAAAGTGGTGAAAAGAAAACTCTTGCGACACTTGTGTGATCTTAAGGGCAACTGAATGTTTCATACAGCGAGCTTTGCAATTTTTTGTTAATTCTCAGATGTTCTTGATTGTGACTCATTTTACCTATCGAAATGAACATATGTGAAGTCATATGTGAAGCATGTTGTGCCAAAAGACATTTTTTTTGTACATTCTTGTTGACAAAAATAGACAGATAGATAGATAGATAGATAGATAGATAGATAGATAGATAGATAGATAGATAGATACATAGATAGATAGATACATAGATAGATAGATACATAGATAGAAAGATGCAAATGCAGAATTTGTGAAATTGAACACATGCAAACTTTCAAATAACTGGTATAATTTCGAAATAATATGGATGAAGTCCAAATAAAATGATAGAATGAATGTGTCAGATTAATTTACAGATCAAACAAAACAATTTCTTGTGTGGCTCAATGTGACACAATGATGTTAAATAATTATGTGATTTCAGTATTAAAGCATCTCCACTGTTAACATAAGTTATAGCCTAAAATGATAGCACAGCTTAATGGAAATACATGACAATAGGTTTTAGCCTTCTATTTTTTCAGGTTTGCATCTTAAATAACATCATAACTTAATAAATAGTTTTGCTTAAATGTTTTTAATTACTTTAATATTTTTGGATGTGGGAGAGAACATGAAATCCTGATGCCATTATCAAACTGACTTCTACATTTTGAGCTGACACTCATGATGTCGCTTGGCAATTAATTTTTCCATTAACAGTGAACTATTTGGCAGCCAAGCAAACAGATCAAAGTGGCGGACACTACAAGACAACTTCAACAAATGGAGAAAAAAAAAGAAAAAGAAAAAGGAGAGAGCATCAACTGCTAATGATAGATTATAAATCATATTATCTCTCAGGCAGGACAACGTGGTTAATTAAAACAGGCAAGATGAAATCATATGCATATTTGCAAATGCAGCACATTTTTTTATGATTATGCATTTACATAATATAATGGTCTTCTTAAAATTCTTTTCTAATTATTTTAGTGAGTCCCATTAGTCATTTGGGCTAATGCACACTCTAGATTGAGATGATGCCTCAAGGGTGACACCCTGATTTTCACTTTTTTTGAAGAAAGACCAGCATTAAACATGCATTTTTAATTTTCAAAAATGTATAATTGAAAAATGTGCATCTACAAACAAGCAGAAGAAAAGTTATGAAGCAAGATTAGTCAGATTCAACAATAATGAATATACTTTTAGAAAAAAAAACATGATTATAAAATACAGAGAAACACCTACATACAGTCTTATAAGAGGCCGTATGCTGTATTCCCGCCATATAGGACACAATGAGGTTGGCTTTCCCTTTCAGAGCCCCCAAGAGCTACGCATCCTTCCCTTCAGCCCTTTCTCCTTTTTTTTCTGTTGGCTAAGGGCCCTCTCAGGCAGTGGCAGCGGGGGTGGCGGGGCGCCACGCGCTGAAAGCCCCCCAGCTCAGAGAGCAGCATGTCCCCCAGGCCATAGGCTTGCCTCCAGGGGCTCCGAGAGAAAAAGTGAAACCAATAGTTTATCCTCTAGCAGCAGGGCCTGCAGCACGCTCCAAGGGGGGGCATTGTAGCACATTACCAAGACAATGCTGCCATATGGGGAACAGAAGGAACTCCAACTTACAGCCCACCAAAAGCAAGGCAAACAACCCAGCCTGATATGCAGAGAGTGGTCATTTTGGGTTAGCTGTTTTTAACATAACAACAGAATGAAACAGAGGAGTCATTTTGTTGCCATTAAGACTTATTATCTGGGGGGTGGAGGGGGGCACAAATTCATAGGCCTCAACCGTATAACTGGCGAATAGGTTAGGGGCCCAGACTGTGTAAATGACAATAGAGCTTTGGTTACATTGGGCTTTAAATCCTATCTTAAATCCTATCTAGAGAAGACACTTCTCTCCTTTTCATCCTCTGCGAAAATAAGCTTAAAAGGTACAAAGAAGAGGAAATGAATACATGTGATATTGTCTGATTTAGGCCTAATGGGACACTTTTCTTCAATTTGCAGCTTAGAATCACTTGCTTTGTACAGTGTTGTCATGATATGGACGGAGTGGAGAAGGAACAGAGCTGTGTTGCTAATGCTGATAATGTAAAAATTAAGCAATTATTAGTATACTCAAAACTGACTGTATACTTGCATACATTTGTGTTCATGTTATCTATCAACTTCATGTAAAGCATCCTTGGGTCCTTGAAAAACACTAAATAAATAAATGTACACTCTAAAAAATGCTGGGTTAAAAACAACCCAAGTTGGGTTGAAAATGGACAAACCCAGCGGTTGGGTTAAATGTTTGCCCAACCTGCTGGGTAGTTTTATTTAAACCAACTATTGTTTAAAAATTGCTATATGGCTAGCTTAAAATGAACCCAAAATTAAATTAAAAAAAATTAAATTTAAAAATTAATTAAATTTAATAATTAATTTTAAAAAATTAAAAACAAGATGCAATTAGAGGCAACAATAATAGACAAAAGTTGAATGTTTATTAATAAGCTTTAATACTTTATTAATATAAATTTAATAGTTTATTAATATACATTTATTAATAAGCAATTTAATAAATGTTTATTGTTTAATAAATATTCATTGAACATTAATAAATGTTCATTTCCAACATACTTTGGGTTAATTTTAATTAAGCAATACAGTAATTTTTAAACAATAGTTGAGTTAAAAAAAACTACCCAGCAGGTTGGGCAAACATTTAACCCTACCGCTGGGTTAAAACAACCCAATTGTCCAACTTGGGTTGTTTTTAACCCAGCATTTTTTAGAGTGTATTATTATCATTATTATTATTAAAATATATAATTAATAATAAAATATACTAAATATATAAAAAATGAAGCCTAACTATAAATTAAAAAATAATAATTTAGCAAAAGCAACTACATAAAACAGATTATTATTAGATTATAAAATAACAAATGAAATAATATATAAATCATATCTGCATTATCAGAAAATATAATTGGCACTTTTGTCATTTTTAAGTGAAAAAAAAAAAAAGGTTTATCTATTACAGTTGGGCAGGAGGTTAAAAGGGGGTTTAGTCATTAGTTTCCAAGCTGTCAATAATTATTGGTCCATCTGTAAGCCAAAAAAAGGACTCTTCTCATAATATCCCTCATGATGGTTTGAAAACACTATAGACTCCAGGAAAGAACAGCAGAACATATTGATCCCCAAGACAAATGCTCCTTAGAATGTTTACAGTCTAATTTGTTTTAATGATTTCCTTCCCTCTTAAGGATCATCCAGGGTCTAGGGTGCCAGACTAAGAATAAGTAAATAAAAGTAATCAGCGAGCACATGACTAAATGACTTGGAAAATTCTGAAATTTATTTTCAATAATGTTTGTCAAATTCTCCATGTAATATATCACAACTATATAATAACACATCATATTGGCTACTGATCATACTGTCTTTCATTTCCAGACCAAACTAAAAAGAAATGTATTAAAGATATGCGTTTCATTTCAAGGTAGTGTGAATGGCCAACCGCAGATCTCCTGATCTATCTGAAAATCCCTTCGCCTGTTTAACATCCCTCCTTCTAATGCAACAACATCTTCAGCTGACAAACAGCTGAGGAGCGGCCTGAGTCCATGTTCTTTTTACTAGCAATTCTTACTTTTTATCATTGAAAGCAATGAGCCAATCTGCAATTTATGCCAGCCCGAGCACTATGAGTGTATTCAGAACCTGGTCACACAGCCAATCTCCTGCTAAGGAGCAGCGATAATGTAATAATGCCTCACTGATGTGCGGCCAGTAATGGAGCTGAACACCTCGCATTCATCTAACACTACCTGATCATTACTTGAACAGAATAATACATTACCCCTGCAAATAACTCAGAGTCTGCAACTCCATCTCCTAAATGCGCACTTCTTTATTGTGATGTGAGAGAAAAGCGCCTGTGTGTGTGTGTCTGCATTCACTATAGACGATACAGACTGAAAGAGATATTATGCATTTGCTGCTAAATGAAATCTTGTTTAATCTATGTCTCAACGCAAACTGCACAAAGAGCTTTTTCTCAGTATTATAATAAAAAAAATCTACTGTATTTACAATAAACATCATAATAACAATTAATAATGAGGAACAAAGATGACAAAAAAATATGAACCCTCCTACAATAATCTGTACTGTGTAAATGGCATAATACATACAATTTCTATTTACATCTGGAATTCTCATATGAGAGCGTAAGTAGACATTAAACTATTGATAATTTTTTTTGTTTTATTTTATGAGAATTAAAACTGTAATGAAACCCTCAAAAATTAATATAATATAATATAATATAATATAATATAATATAATATAATATAATATAATATAATATAATATAATATAATATAATATAATATAATATAATATAATATAATATAATATAATATAATATAATATAATATTATATAATATAATATAATATAATATAATATAAAAGTTAGAAACAAACAAAAATATATAAACAAACAATGTTGAAAAAAAAAAAGCCAACCCACCAAAAATAATTTTTACTGTCTAAATGACATAATACATTAAATGTATTCTCATTTACATTTTGGACTACTAATATAAGGATATAAGTAGACAATAAACTATTGATTAATATAATATAATATAATATAATATAATATAATATAATATAATATAATATAATATAATATAATATAATATAATATAATATAATATAATATAATATAATATAATATAATATAATATAATGTAATATAATATAATATAATATAATATAATATAATATAATATAATATAATATAATATAATATAATATAAAAATTAGGAACAAACAAAAATAAATAAACAAACAATGTTGAGAAAAAAAAAATGCCAACCCACCAAAAATAATTTTTAATGTCTAAATGACATAATACATCAAATGTATTCTCATTTACATTTTGGACTACTAATATAGGACGTAAGTAGACAATAAACTATTAATATAAACTATAATATAATATAATATAATATAATATAATATAATATAATATAATATAATATAATATAATATAATATAATATAATATAATATAATATAATATAATATAATATAATATAATATAATATAATATAATATAATATAATATATAGAAAAGACTATAATAAATAGGTTTTAATTATAAAAAAGGTAAGGCCAGAAGGTTGCAAGTTGCAACACCTGAAATCCAAGATGGATTAGCCATTAACTGAATTTCCCTGTGACAGGCAACCTAACCTCAAAACAGAGACAAGCTACCGGCACAAGACATCATCTGACAAAACTAAAAAACAGAGAGGGTTTATTTAGTCTCTCTATTGCTCTGCATTTAACCCACATCATACAATATCGCAAAGTGCAAACAGTTTTTAATAACCAGAGGGTGTCAGGCTGCATCAGGAGGGCAGTCGACTGCTGCAGCATAACCAAATGTTACTGAGGAAAACAGCATGTCACAGTGCCGTTTGACATGGTGAAATGAGATTAGATGGAATTCATTTCTAAGTGGAGAAAATTACAGGCCTACTCGTGCTCCCTGCACTCTGGCCCACCCCCCCTCGCCCCACAACAGAAGCAGTCAGGCATGAAAGCTGACATGCTCGTGGAATGACCTGACCGCTACTGCCACAACCGTGACTACAGGAGTAAACTGTATTGTTTTAAGCTCTGGGAGATACGGCGGAGGCTTGCATGAATGCGCTGTGGAGGTAAAAATGGGCTAAAGATTATTATATATTATTTAAATATTCTTTTAAATATTATTTAAATATTCAAATATTATCATGTTCTGTTGCAGATGACTGGCTGGAGTACCATGAAGGTGCACTAAAAAAAAAAAAAAAAAAAAATATTAAATAAGCAAATTAGGAACAAAGACGAGAAAAAAATACCAACAGTCCAACAATAATTTGTACTCTCTAAATGTCATAATACAAAAAATGTCTATTTACTTTTGGACTACTCATATGAGAGCGTAAGTAGACATTAAACTATTGATCTTTTTTTTGTTTTATTTTATGAGAATCAAAACTGTAATAAAACCCTGAAAAATAATATAATATAATATAATATAATATAATATAATATAATATAATATAATATAATATAATATAATATAATATAATATAATATAATATAATATAATATAATATAATATAATATAATATAATATAATTAATATAATATAATAGGTGCACTAAGAAAAAAATAAAATAAAAAAATATAAAAATGCAACAATATATTTTGTGTATAGTTTACCCAAAATGAAAATTTAGACAGATTTAATTTAGCATCAAATTTGGTAAACCCAGAAGGTCACATGCTTCCATGTTTATTCATTATAAATAATAAATTAAAAAATAAAGTTCATAAATGTATGCAGTCAGGGACAGAGTGGAAGCATATGTTTCGAACATAATTATCTAAGCAGAATTATGAATATTGCTATTTTTGTGTTACCATTGCCCAGTGCATGGGGGAGAAGGACCAAGTCCAAGCTTATTCAAGTCCATCCCTGGTGTAATACCAAATTTAGCATTTTAATAAACAGTATTGTTTTTCATATGTCTTAGAGGTCATAATGAAGAAAAAGAAAAAAAAACAAAAAAAAAAAACATTTTTACTGAGATCAGAATTTGTATCAAACCAAAAAGTGACACCCCTACAAAATATGCAATTTATGTTCAGTACATTTTGTTAATTCACAATTTTTTGGGTTATACTCCGATATTTAAAATCTCCCAAGGAGACCTTGACCTCCTTGGAATTTAAATTCATGTCTCAGTAATGCTCAAGCATTAAAATGACACCTTATGAAAGGGCCCCCAATCTTGCCCAAGCTAAGAAAAAAAGAAGTGTCAGCCTCCCACAGGGAGGGGTCTGCTTGAAGGTGAGAAGGTTAGCAAGTCTTTTTGGCCACACAGATCTTGGCCTTGGAGAGGCTGCCATAATGAATGCTAATTATATAGCCATCTGTGAGGTGGGCTGTGTTATGTAGACACCTGTTCATTAAGACGACACAGAAGATTTTGGAAAAACTTTCTACTTTTTTTCTTTCCAAAAGAGCTTAAGAGAGAATGATGAATGTCATGAGCTATTGTGTACTTAAATGGATTATAAAAAATCCATCTTCCGGCTATATTAAAAATACAAAATCCTGGCAAACTGACAAAACGTCTGCTTTTGCAGCTAGAATAAACATAGCACAACAAGTCTGACTGATGTCCTCATTTAAACGATTCATCCTAAAACAGAACCTGCCTGGACAGCAGGTGATCGATTTTTTTCTGTAATACCTTTACAAGTTTTGGGCCTCATTGGGCTAACCACATTAGGTGGAGGAGTTGAAGAGGAAGCCAATAAAATCCTCATGGATGTTTGCGCACTAGGATTGGAGTCTGTCAATTGACTGCCCCTAAGAGGTGATTTGCCATTACTGAGCCATAGGAAACAAATGAGGCCATTTCCTCTGCCAGCTTCCCATCTGAGTTGTCAATACACACTCACACATGGCAAGACGCTGAGAGAAAACCTTTCCATCCCAGTCAGAGGTGGACTACAGTTGCTTTTCTTCAAAAGAGCAAAAGAATAAATGCATATCTCTGGATTTCACATAATCAGACTCTTTCTTTTTATTTAAATCCTTTCTTTCAGTGTATAAATGTTGACTTAAAAAAATGCAGAGAAAAATCTATGCATGCAGCATTTGCATACTTGTTAAAATAAATGTTGTTTAATAATTAACTTTTCATTTTAAAAAATAAGAAATAAAGTCATATAAAACATGATTTTTAGTTTTATATTTCAAAAAGTCCTTCTTATGCTGGTATTCCTAGCCAAACATATCCTCACTTATTGGGATAAGGTAGGCGGTATTAAGCTGTTAAATCTCTAAATCAGTAGGATATGCACAGCTAAAGAGATAACATCATCTTTAATACTAAAGTGGTACAAATCTTGTTCGTATCAGCGTTAAAAAACATCTCAAATACAGACAGCTCCAACTGGATAGAATGTGTTAAACTAAATGAACTTGAGGCATGAAAAACAAGCATTTAGCTTTAAATCCAGTTGATTTTTAGATGCGTTATCTGTCTTAATGCCTTCGTCTCAGATTTAAGAGGCTGAAGATGCCTAAATGTCACATAATTCAAGATGTTAGCTTATGACTGCTCAGTTTCAAATTACCCCAGCATGTGATTCAAAACAGAAAACATGTTAAAGCAGCCCAATTACAGCACTGATTTATTGATTTTGCAGAGTGAGATGAGGTTAAGTTGATGACAGGCTCTTTGACATATCATTGCCGCACTTCAAATTAAGTACTAAAGGACTATATTTCACAGCGATCACGTGTGACGATTCCCAATAAGCGTACATTTTTAAAAGGGTTTGGAAAACAGCAAATCGACTTAACTCTGACAAAATAACTGCCTCACAAAATGCATCATCCGACCTGGTTACGCTGATACATTGAATTAAATTTTACCAACATGCAAAAACCTGACCTTTACAATAATAATGTAATGCAGAAAGAGTGACAAATGCAACTGGAAAAAAGGCCATTTTGTCATACAATCCCACAGCAGATTACAAAAATAGGCCAACATGTTATAACGTCTGCCACCACATGCAAAAAAAAAAAAAAAGCCTCAGATTCTAACATATGCTCAGGTGAATTGAGTCCTCAGGCTCCAATCTGCCTTTTCCAGATCTCAAAGACAAATTGAAGGGGCCATCTCTCTCATTAAAAAGTCTAAATAACCGCCATATGCATTGCTATTATTAGAGGGGTAACAGAACACTTCCCATTTTCAAAGTTAAATTATCAAGTATAACCTTAATTGGTGAGAAGCGTTGTTTAGTGGATAGCATCAAGAGGACACCGAGAAGATAATTCAACAGATGGCTTAGTCTTATGACTTGTGTTAACACCTTCGATGTTTAATGAAGTGATAATTGCTTTTCTAATATATAATGGGACTACCAGAATACCAGCGGTAATGCAAACAGATTAACGCACTGAAGACAGATAAACACACATGGTATTCAATGTCACTGTTAAGTAGCATGAAAAACAAAACAAGGTGGGGGACACAAAGAGCGGTCACACTGAGAAGCACATAAACAATAAGGCTGAAGTTTCTATTCACTTCCAGCGGCATTCTGGCCTCGAATGCTCGGGAGATTAGAGCACAAGATGACATGAGAGGGGGGGGAAAAAAGAGCGAGGGGACTCCTTTATCCTTGTCTGCTAACATCTCAAAGGATCGGGGAAGACATGTTGGACCTCCCCGAGATCATTCAACTCTAAAAGCGAGCTGAAGGAGGATGGCGAACTAAGGTTGGTGAGTTAAAGGGGAAGTTATAAATTTAGCATGTTAATAGATTTACTTTGAGGGCCTGCCTCAATAACCATAAGAATGAATTATACTTAAACATGTGTTCATTACATTTATGAGGTCTATTCCTGTCATACTTCAGTACAACAAAATCACGATTCCATACAAAAAAAACCCAAAAATTAATCTGGAACTATAAAACGTTTCCATGTTCATATTGTCGACACCTTAAAAATAAATAGAATGTAGTATTTTGGAGATTAATGTAGGTATGAAAAATACTATGTTTAAGCCCCCAAATATTTTCAGATCACTGGCATTCATATAAGCAATATAACCAACTACAACACAACTACCTAACTGTCTATAAAAAATAAGAGCTTATATATTAAATTGTGTCCTTACCTCTGGCATTAGGAAACAGCATTTGCCTCTGTACGTCGTTTCAGGAAAAAGAAGAAAAGTCCATTGTTAACAGTCCAGCTAACTCCAGTTCATTCAGATACTGAAAATGCAGATAACATTGAAAGGTAAACAAAAGCTCTTACGTCATCAACCCCAATTTCTGATTTCACTAGTTACATTTACAATATTTTGAAATTGATACTTTATTATTCACAAAGAAAAATGCTACAACTATAAGGCAGCCATCTTACTGCTTCAAGCGCTGACAATAACTAAGAAATTGTCATTATTAAATAAACAGGTCAGAATAGTTGTACAAAATCTTTTAAACAGTTGATAAAGAAGTGAAATATAGAAGAGAATTACATATTTCAATTGAACTACCATAAAAAAAACCATTATGTAGCTTTTAGACCATTTCCTTTAAGTAAATGGTCGATATAAAACATTAAATTATTTTAAATATTGATAATTCTTTATATAAGCATTCAACATAAATTGCATGAGATTAAACTGTTCCAATCCACCATAACAGAACTCTATATAATCAATCCATGAATATTATTCATGCAGCTATTTTAAAATGTATAGTAAGACAGGAATACTGTAAATTTACCATTAATATTAGTGTCTATTCAACTCTGAATAAAGTGTAAAAGTTGTATTTTGTTGTTTTTGTAAAATAGCCTCTGTAAAATAGTGATATTGCTATCATTGTCTTTTCTTACGCCAGTCTCAGAGTAATGCCACCTGTGCAAACTGCGGTTTATTAAATTAAGTGCTTTTTAAGGTCAATATACTTTCCTAATAGCTTGTCACTTTTTATCACCATGGGTTTAGCTGTACCTTGATCCCCCCCCCCCCCCCATTCAGTAATTGTGCTCAACTCTGTCAGAGCTAATAGGCTCACCCTGTAATGTTTTTCAAATTTCAGCGTAGACCGAGCAAGTAATGCTTTGCATGCTTAAAATCCATTTCCATAAGTAAGTGCAATTTCCGTACAGTTTGTTGCTGTTTAATGAAGTGAAATCTTGTTTGTATTCATCCCCATTTCACAAGAAAAGCCACTGGAGCATAAGTGTCAGAATTAAAACAAATTAAAATTAAAGCTCCCGCTATCTTCAACCGAACACAACTCCGCTATTCAACTGAAACACGGAGCCTTTGCATTAAATGCATTAAGAAAATTTAAAGACCTGCTTTCCACTTTTTAAATGCAACCAGTCCTTTTATTATTATTCTATTATCGGAACTATTTAAGCAGCTTTAATGATGGAACATGCAAATGGTGTGGAGTAGAGAAAATGGCTAACATTTATTTATCCTGGCTGTTCCCATGTCTTGTTGGTGCCATTAGAACAGCTCGCTGCATCCCATTCGCTCCCATTATCTCAGCTATCAGCGAAGCCCAACCAGATTCAAGCAGGGCCATAAATACTTCCCCTGGACCACATACGGCTTCCACATCATCTCCCAGGCACAGCTTAATGACAGGGAAAAAACACAATGGGTTTTTGCTCTCTTTTCCACCCTTCCTTCTCGTGCATTTCATATCGATGGTACAAAATATGTACAGAGGCAGCAACAAAGTTACATGTAGTTAAAAAGGTACATTAAACCATCATTTCCAAATTCTCTGACATGATTGATGGATGTAATCATGGTGCCCTAATGCACAATTCAGGCATCTATGTTTTACAGCACCAGGGTAACAGACCAGAAGGTACATAGGGAATGAAACAACACTAGAGAAAAGAGAGAGAGAGAGAGAGAGAGAGAGAGAGAGAGAGGGGGAACTGCTGGCATCAACAAAGCAGAGCTGGACATACATGATGTTTTAAATGGCGAATATAGTGTGGATTCCTTCATTATAGTTAATGAATCCAAGCAAATGATATTTGATGTGTTAAATGTCTGCTAGACAATTAGACATCACAATGAGCCTCATTAAAGCTCACTGGAAGATGGCATTACAAAAGCACTCAGGTACAGCTCTCAACTGGAGGTCAAATAAATGGTCAATGAAAAGAGATCATTAATGGGACAGGGGAAAAAATGGTTGTTGTTTACCAGTGTTGGAGAGTATCCAAATGTTGCGACACTACTAACCTAACAACACTTTCAGTATTGTGAACATAATTCAGCTGTTTTTAAGTAGCAAATCAAGTTAACCAGGTACATTTTACTAAACGAGCCCCTGTAAAATATTACTGATAAATCCTTGTCTGGTGGTGGAAATTACCTGATAATCATTTTCCTTAATATTTTAGCAATCAATCTTGTTTTTGATCAGCTGTTGAGAATCTAGCAATTCACAAATTAATAAATCATATCTAATAGGTCAAATGGGTTGCAAAAATGCAAAAAGGTATGAAATAGTTTACGATTCAGTTTGATTCATTCGGACAGATCACTCATACCCTGAATCGTTTATTCATATAATTTGGGATACTTTGTAAGACAGAAAACAAAAATAGCGGGAAAACAAAACATTAGGACACTTTTTAATAGGGGACATGTACTCCAGTATTTAAGAAAAGCTAGAATGGTGCTTATGGATTTCATAATATAATATTTGATTTTATGATAAAATGGTTACACTTTTTTAAAGGTGACGTAGTTACACATTACTGCATGTACTTACTGTAACAATAACAGTAAATTATGCATATTGCAAGTAACTAACCCTAAACAAAACTCTAATACTAACTCTAGAGTAAGTACATGTAGTTATTTAATATTACATAGTAGTACTTACTTGAGTTACTACATCACCTTAAAATAAAGTGTAACCAATATTTTTTTATCTGCGAGAGAGGTACATACGATACACAACCAAAAATAAGAAAATGGACAAACCCAGTGATTGGGTTGTTTTAACCCCGCAGTTGGGTTAAATGTTTGCTCAACCTGCTGGGTAGTTTTACTTAACTCAACTATTGTTTAAAAATTACAGTATTGCTTACTGAAAATGAACCAAAATATCTTGAAAATTAACATTTATTAATATGTTTAATAAATGAACATTTTAAATTTCATTTTAGATTCATTTTAAGTTAGCCATATAGTCATTTTCAAACAATAGTTGGGTTAAATAAAACTACCCAGCAGGTTGGGCAAACATTTAACCCAACAGTTGGGTTAAAACAACCCAGCATTTTTTAGAGTGTACATCAATATATTACTCATATAATGTCAATAAATGTTCATTGTATTTTTACATTTTGATCATCAACCATAGCACACACTAATGTTTACATTCACCATACATTCTGATTTAGTTGCTCCTCAGCAGTTAAAAAACAATTGTTTCTAATGTCTGAGCTAATAATCACATCCGATTCATTCTAGTGAATCAGTTAATCTTAAATGGTTTCCTCTCTTTCCCACTCTCATATGAAGCGCTAGAAATTCAGATTCATTCTAATAATCTCTGATTCATTCTAGTGAATCAGTTCATCCTAAACGGTTCTCTTTCTCATGTGAAACACTGGAACATCCACATCATTCTATTGAACCGATTCATCACAAATGGTTCTCTCTCGTATGTTGCCTTAGAAACTTTCGATTCATTCTAGGCGGTTCAGGTAAATGACCAATTAAAAATGATTCACCAATCTGACTCCCTTTTCTATTCAATGTACTAGATTTTCGACTCGGTTATGCAAATTATTATTTGTTGAATTTACATCTAGTTTGATGCTTTCACTCTAAGAGAAGCTAAGCTATTTCATTCAAAACGGCATTTTTTTTTTGTGCCTGCAGAAGTACAATTGATTAATTTATGAATTCTATAATTGAAAAAAAAACATATTACTCCCTTAATAAATTCAAGCTACTTTTTTTTTTTTTTTTTTAGCTAATTACCTTAAAAAAAAGAAAAGGAAAAGTAGATTGGCTGTAGTTTAACTACTTAGCTTGGCAAGCTATACCGTTTCAAAGCGGCTTCCCCAACACTTTTGTTTACTAAGTTCAATAAGAAAAACATTTCTTTGCTACTATGAAATCTGGCCAGGAGGTTCAGCAAACACTTAAGCCTTATGAAGGGATTTAGGGGATTGGCCAAGTTAGATGTCATACAAACATAGGAAACACTTTCATTAGACAAGGGTGAAGAAGTAGGGAAGGAGATGTGCATCTTGACCTTTTTGAGGATTATTTGGCCCCTTGTGCACCGCAGGGGAAAATACAAGGTAAACTCACTGAGGTCGTAGTCCTGCATTAATTTGCCTCCTGTGGCGGGCAACAGTTGTATATGTGCTCAAAAACATAAAACAAAACATAACAATAATTGGTGCATCTCATTCGAAGCTTTCCATCAATCCACATTTGTTTTGCCGGCTGATGCACATCATCCTCACGCAGGAAAATCATGCACTATGACTCCCGTGTGCGTGAGTGTCACAGGCCTGAAAGATACTCAATGACAAGTCTGAGCTTGTCACTCAAGCAGCGCCATGGCACAATGTCATGTGTTTGTTTGGGTAATGCTTGAGAGGCGTATCTAACGCCACCCTCTAAAATGCGCTCAGGTGTTGAGGACTGTACACATTAAGATCATGAGCCTTCCTCTTCCTCGACCCAAAGACCCTGACACAGAGGACAAAGTGTGTGCCTCATTTCCTGCTCCTAATCAATGTTTACACCCATTGGCGTGGCGACAAGCGCGTAGGGGTGCATATAAATCACCAGCTGACGGCGCTGTGCAAAGCATCAAGAGATCTGGCGCTTCTCTTTTCCTCTCTCTCGCCCCTTTTTACTGCTTATCTGTTTCAGTGGTGACTCTCTCTCTTTCTCTCTCTCTAATGGGTGCAGTGGAATTACAGCTAATTACGGATGTAAATGGACCCGAAGAGTGACAAAGAGCCTGCTTGTAATTCCACTCTAAATTGTCTCTTACCTCAGCAGAAAATTTATCACAGGAGACAATGTCAACTTTTACAGGGAAGGGCTATTTGCATTTGCGCATTCATTAGCGGGGCATGATCACAGGGCTGGCAGTAATGGCAGGAGAAATGCTGCCCACCCGCTCCCCGCTCCCCACCAAGGCACCTGATAGGGGATAATCTGATAAGTTCCCCCTCAACAGTCTGCCCCCGACTCAAAGGGAGCAGGAGGATATTATGGGATGGGCGGAGAGGGATCTGACACAAATGCCTGATGTTCTGACAGCCTCTGAAAGCCAAAGCGAAGCTCTGTGTAATCACATTCCATTTTACATGGCAAAAGACCAGTGAGCACAGCGCCACACAAACAGACATCGAAAGGCTGAGTGCAGTCATACCCGCATCCGAGATCCACGCCGAAAAAAAGACGCTCCCTACCACGTTTCTAGACGTAGCACGCGGTGACTGGTGCGACAGGGAACCTTGTTGTGATTTATGTTGCTTTAGATATGACTGCTACTTACGCAGTAGCAAGACATCGATCTGACAAAGCAAAGCAAACAATAAAGAGGGAAGGAAGATGATGTGCTTAGTGAAGTGAAGAAATGGAAAGTGTACCTATAAGAGCTAATTATCTGCACACATAATTCTTCAGGTTAAGACAGGGGGCTTGAATACAGGCCAGCAGGCTTGGGTTCAGGGAGATGACTGTGTCAAAGGGCAGGAATGAAAGGGGGGAACTGCGGAGACCCCGGCCAACCAGACAAAAATGCATTACGGCAGAAAGATACATATATACCACCCTACAGACTGTCATCTAAATCACAATATATACACAGCTCTCAAATTTTTTTGTGAACCTATGAAGAGATGTGCACCAGCAAAGTGACTTTCGTTGCATTTAAGTTACACATTTTATCAGTTCACGCATTCCCTATAAACAAACCCATTGCGTTAGCATTGCTAGCGTCATGCTAATTGATTGGTAGACAGATGCGGCCTACAGTTACAAAGTTTAGTCGTAGGAGGTTTCAATAAGTTAACCTTAATCCCAAATAAACAATCTGTAATAAATTAAAAGAGGCTTTAAAATAAGAGAGCTGGCGATAATAAAAGCTGCCGCAGGAACTCAACTTTTACAGCGCTCTATAACAATCATTGAGTGGGTTCACAACCCACAGTATGAATACAGATAGCCCATTACAACCCAACCTCCAAAGGCAGTGGGGGAAAAAAAACACATTATTTGCTATGATTATATCCTATCTTTTGGATTCATTCCTTGCTATAACTGTTTGGAGGTTTTAATTAGATGTACACTCTGGGCGGTTAGCATTGTGCCGTTAATAACAGCATATAAAAGCAACAGAAGACAACCGCTGACACTTTTAATAGTTGGAGAAACAAGATACAATATGCCAGTGGTGCCAGGAACAGCTCTATACTTCATGAGAGCTAGAATACATCAAAAGCACAGACATTAGCACAACATAAAGGAGGTACAAGGTCAATGGAAGATTAGATTCTGACAGGATGTTCCATAACAGGTGCTACATGTAATGACATCACCTTAGAACCATGAAAGACTCACTTACATTCTTAAACATAGCTCAGCATCATTCTGATTCCATTATTTTTAAATCAATTGAATTGCAGTAGAACTGTTTAAGTGGTTGAGGGGAAGGTGTTAGCTAGACTATTACATGGAATGTTTGATATTTGTTCACTGTTTGTTTGTTTTTTTGCCCTTGTATGATTTATGTAACTCATGAATTCATACATTCTGAGAACACTGTATGCCCATATTAACAAGGACTTGCATTCTGGGAAAAGATCCAGTAGAACATTGGCAGCAAGTTTACTGGGACATGTCCTGGCACTACAGAGGAGTGCTAAACAGTGTTTATTTTCTCTACTCGTAATTGCACCACGATTTTTATGTTAAAATGTATATATACACACAATAATTATAATTTCATTACTTTTTAGTAAATTTCGCATTGTAAGTACTATTTTTTTATCCAATGTACATTATAAAATATGTCCATTTACTACCAAGCAAAAGTTAGAAGTCTGTAAGATTTTTTTAATGCATTCCAAAGAAGTCTGTTATGATCAAAAATACATTAAAGACAGTAAAATTGTGAAAAATTATTACAATTTAAAATGTCTGCTTAAAATGTAATATATTTTAAAATGTAATGTAGTCCAGTGATGGCAAATCTGCATTTTTTTAGCAGCCATTACTCCAGTCTTCAGTGTCACATGATCTTTCTGAAATCATATATGCTGATTTTGCGCTCAAGAAGCATTTCTTTTTATTATTAATGTTAAAAACAGTTGTGGTGCTTAATATTTCTGTGGAAACCTTTATAATTTGTTTTCTGGTTTCTTTAGAACAGCATTTATTTGATACATAAATCTTTTATACATTATGCATTTAAACATTATAAATGTCTTTATTGTCACTTTTGATCAAATTAATGCATCCTTGTTAAATAAAAGTATTCACTTCTTTAAAAAAATCTTTCTGACCCAAAACTTTTGAACAGTATATGTGTATACACAAAGTATATATTATTATAGAATAAATCTATTATACAATGCACATTATATATATATATATATATATATATATATATATAATGTGCATTGTATAATAGATTTATTCTATAATAATATATACTTTGTGTATACACATATACTGTTCAAAAGTTTTGGGTCAGAAAGATTTTTTTATATATATATATATATATATATATATATATATATATATATATATATATATATATATATATATATATATATATATATATATAATACATACATATACATATATGTATATATATATTAAACACAAAAAAAAAAATTCTACTTTTTTCTATTTTTATATAATGTACTTCAAATGCTCATTTAAATGCTTTTATATATATATATATATATATATATATATATATATATATATATATATATATATATATATATATATATATATATATATATATATATATATATATATATATATATATATATATACGCTTATGTGAGTATTTATATAAGCATTTATATATAAATATATTTTACATGCTTTATATTTTAAGATATCAATATAACCAAAATAAATGAATAAAGAATGAATGTTAGATAAAAGACACCTTGATTACCAGAGAAAAATAGGCAAACTAACTGTGCTATTGTATGTTTCACAGCATTGGGGCTGAACTGCTCTAGTTAGTCATTAGACAGAAGCAGAGCATTCCACTTCCTCAGCCTTTTGGCAGACATGCAACTGTGCACTTGCTGGCATTCCGACTCTGCCGCAACTGAAGCTTGGGCTCACACAGCTGTACAAACAGCGCACAGCTCCGAGCGGCCATCTTGACTATAGCGTTTATGGGATGCCAGCAGTCGTAATTACGCTTTGATTTGTAGATGCTCGTTCTGCGCCTTTATCTACCCGTGTCAAGAGTCACTGATAGAGGGGAAGTAGTTTGCCCGGCCCACTCCGTCGGAATTCAAAGTGCTCACTAATTTCAAAGGGCGATTCATCTCCCTCCTCTTTGCATTAATTCACGGGTGCCGCTCGTTGCTGTGCTACAAAAGATGGGTCCGGGATGGCCGACACATACGGTAATCTCAGGTCTCCTCTGCCTTTCGGTGACCCCGGCTGCCCCGGCAAGTGTTTAAGGCCACTCTCCCCTCACACTTTCATCAGAATCCTATTTCCTCCCCTGTAAGGCGACCCGGGCTGAAACACTACCTCTCATACTACTGATTTTCAGTGTGCATGATGGATGAGTCCCACTCCGACTCCCTCAGCCTGTCTATCAGACTCCCGCGATTAAAACGTACAAATGGCCGGTGCCCCCCTTTCCCAGTCACCTCCACTGCCCCTTCATCCCCTGCCTGCATCACACTCTCTCTCCTCTCCCGCTCTAAAGCCCCAAACACCGCTATTCATCTTGCTGAAAAAAACATCATTTATTTTGTACTTCCCTGATAATTTACTTTTTTCTTTCTTTTCCTTTCTACAGGAATTCTCCATTTCCCTATAAAATGAAAATTCATCTAGAATTACATCTTATGTCATCATTATGTTTATTAAGCGTGGATGATGTATATGAACAGCGCTGGCTTGCCGCTGAGTGCTTAATGATGCATAAGATTAAGCCGAGGCTCTCAGCTGTGCTGTGACTCCCCTCTGGTTCCCATGCTGCAGTAGCATGCTGGGAGAACAAGCTCCAAACGGCCATCAGGTGAATGGAAATAGCACTTTGTGTGTGTGTGTGTGTGTGTGTGTGTGTGTGTGTGTGTGTGTGTGTGTGTGTGTGTGTGTGTGTGCATGTGCATGTGTGCCCATCTATCCTGAATTTCTTTTTTTTTTTTCTTTTTTTTTGCATGTGAGCGCATGACAGAAAGAATAAAAGAACAAAAGAGCAAACAGATCGCATTTGGAAATCTCCAACTCGCAGTTTGCCGAGTTTGTCCAGTTGCATTACATAAAACAATGTTGTCTCAGTTCCACTTTGTCTCCATGTCCCTCTATCTCTAAACCACCCACATAACAGAGAAGCTCTTTTCTGTCTCTCCATATCTGGCTCTCACTCTGTCTTTTTGCAGTCTCTTCATCTTTCTTTTCTCCGTAGCCAGACTAGCGCTCTCCAGCATTCTCTGACAAAAACATTATCCTTCTGCTGCTAAACAATCCAATAAAGCTCTCTACGGGGAAGAACTTAACCTCTTGTCTCGTCTGCTGATGCTTTTCCAACCACGTGACGCCTGCTACAGTAAATTCAAATCATTAGTCTTCTCACCCCCATCAAAAAAAGGGAAAAAACTTCTATTAGTAATGGAGACCTCGTAAGAGACCTTCCTCTGAGAGGACTGCCTTCCCAATTCCCAGTGGAAAAATCCAGCGCAAAAAACTAATTCTACTTTTAATAATCTGTCATGAGGACCAGAGGCAGTCATAAATTATGTGGGGAGCATGTGCGAGAGCGAGCCACAAGAGGGAAATCGGAGGAGGGAGGAGAAAAAAAAAAAAAAATCAAAGCCCAAGTTTGACAAAGTTTGCTGAAGATAAATAATAACTTACAAACAGGATTAGTTGTAAAGTCACAGGCGAGCGCACAGCCGAGCGCTTCCCATCAGCCCATGCAGAATGAAGAATTTACAGCTACACCTGTCATTAGCTCCCCCCCATCTCATTCCTCTTTCCAATGCAGCCCCCCTTTTTCATATTCATTATCCCTCTGCGTTCTTTGCCTCACGTTCTGTCTTTTATCATTAACCCTTTGTGAGAAGCCCACGATAAAGGTCCCGAGGATGTGTTCGAGAGTCGTGTGGGAGGACAGGGAGAAAACGGCCAGGGTAAATAAAGACGAGAAACGTGCCAGACGTTCGCGGAGTTAATCGCTAGCTGAATGAGTTTGCGGGGGTCTTAACGACCGCCTCCAGTCACCCGGTCGCTTGGGCCGATTCATCAATGGGATATCAATGGGAATCATCCACGGGGGATACTTCCGTGATGACTGTGTGCGTATGTCGCCGCGTGTTGGGAATAGACGGGCTAGCGGCTGCAGGCTGTGCTCTTTGTCCCTGTGTCAATATCTCGGCAAACTATCGACATGCATCATAATCCTGCCTCTCGATCAAGCGCAGACTAAAGAACAATCTCCATTAGATGACGGGCGCCGGGGTTGGGTGATAAATGCCCCCTGACGGTGGGGAAGGAACTGCGTAAAATAAAGAGGCATGTTCCTACATGTCTTGTCAAAATTGTATTGATTTAATCATCTACAGAACCACACATTCTTGGCTACTGTAGCGTGCAGTAACCTGGGCGCAGTTTGCAGTCACCGGGCACACAGCGCTCTCCCTCATTGGCTTTGCGGGTGATGAAATACACAAGGAACGGATCTCTAATTTTTTTCCCTCCGATGTTAGCCCAACAAAAACACTGGCAATCCCATTTCATTTCTATTTAGAGGCTGAGGAAGTCTATATATAACACTCAAGCCTAAGCACCTCGCTGGTGACATATCCAGTGGATGGGGGGGGTGGATAAATAGCTCTAGTTCTTCATCACGGAGACAAAGCCGGTGTATTCCCCTGGCCGGAGAGCAGTGGCCAGAGGTCTGCCCCGCTTATTTAACAGCAGGTGTTTGGAAAAACGCTCACCTTGGGAAACAACTAGATGCTCTTCTCCCTCAGCTCCCAAGTAAACAATCAATCTGAGGGGTCTGGAAGTCGCGTCCCTCCGTGGGACAAAGTCATTGAAGCAGGAACTTCTTAGTCAGTCGAATTATCGCGCTGTGATCCTCCCCCCCACAAGAGTCAGACTGCTAGAACTTGCTCTGTTGGGGAACACAAACAAAAATACGTTCCTGTTCAATACTAAAATACCCAACATTCAAATTCTATTGGAGGTTATCGTGTCTTAACTATATTTTAAATATGCAGAAGACATCTTAAAATTTCAACAACAGAAACAATAATGAAGTTGTTGTAATAAAATGAGATCCTAATTGTTTTGCGCTCAGGGTAGATGAGACTACACGTTCGGAAAGCTAATCTTATTTGTAGCGTCAGCTTAAAATCCTCCATAAAAAAGTTAATGAAACAGTTCACTACTCATAATATAAAAAAAAAAAAAAAACAGGTAAAATGACCTAGATGGAAATGAGATTACTGATTCCTACTGAAACACATGGCTTAGAAAGTCAAGTCCTCAATTTTCATTCTTTCTTCAATTCCAGCAAAGGAACTCAATCATATTGGGACAGTAATACAAGCCAAGGACAGCTCACTCATTCTCAATCCTGTCCTGGTTAGAGGAACGCTTGCAGAGCACTAAAACACTGTGTGCTCAATTCAAATGGGAGAAGGCAGAGGCCAGCTAGATTCACCATGATGTCTGTGGTCTGATAGATCACCTTCCTCAGTAAGGACAAAGAGAATGAAGATGACTGTGCTGCCAGCCACAATACAGATGAGACCAACATCTCTGAGTAAGTGGAACACTAGCTGTCTGACTGTCCATTTGTTAAACCTCAGACAACAAAGACAGAGCGAGAACATTGCTTACATGGTGACACAATCATTGGTGACAAAAAAAAACTGCACTTAGATTCAGTAACAAATTTAAGGATAGAAATATTTTAGTTGTGGAAGATTCTTATTTTATTTTTTTCTGTCTCTTTCATATAGCCCAGGAGACTTAACAGTTAAGTTAATATAAGTACGGCATCAGCTTTGTCTCAGATGTTTCTCTTGAAGAAAAAATAACTACCATTTGGTGATATACAGTAGGTCTAAAATGAATGTAGTTTTAGAAAGAAGAGTTAGATTCTAATACTATTGCAATATCAGACTTTAATTTGAAGACTCTTGGTGTTTGAGCAGAACAGACGTTGAGATATCTCCTGCGTGAGATTATTTCTGCGGTCTGTTTCTAGAAATGCTTCTAGAAATTTCATAAAAATCGTAATACACAAACACGTACATTTGCTGTCCATGTAGTATATACAGTAGTGGCCTAAAGTGATGTCCGGAGGAGAATCATCTTCAAGTTCCATCAAAATATAAGGAAAATATTTTAGATTTTTTTAAATAGTTTAAATATGAGAGAAGAACAAAACGTTATCTGACAAAATTATTTGTCAAAAAAGGCAAACTACAGCTACAGATTTTATTTTACTGAAAAAAATGCATAGAAAAACAAAATCTCACAGGAAATAGCATAGGAAATATGATTTTCATTTTGTGTTCATAATGTCCAAACAATTTGCCATATGTCACATTTCAACAATTAACTCCACAACTATGCAATATGCTTACAAAATTAACAATTTTTTAATATTATTCGAATAAAGGGTGAAGATGTAGGTTTTTCTAAGCAGAATACATTATGTCCGTTAATCATTGTACATTACATTAATATATTCGTTTGAATACATGTGTAACGGTACAAATATTCGTACCAAAAATTTCCAGTACACGTCTTACGGTTCGGTACACGTGTACCAACATACAGAGTTGTAGCCCATAAACCACTTTTAACAACCAATAACCACCAATAATCGCAATAAGATATGCGTTTTTTTTTTACTTTCGATAAGAAACTAAGTCTCATCCCTCAAATTCTGTCCATTTTATCATGAAATACAAACAATAAATGGCATTTTGATGCTCTTTGATGTGGTGCGACAGATCGCTATACAGGTGCCTGAGTTCAAGTGGCAGCGTTGAGAGTGTGAGATCATCTTTTCCTCTTTAATACTAGTTACAGAATAAACATAGTCTAAATGAACATCTGAAGGTATGTTGAAAGAAACAGTACAACTTACTGAAATGTATCTTGTGTAATCAGTGTTTCAACTGCAGAAAGACATCAATGAAACAGCTTGTAAACAATATGTAGCATTTACCTCAGAAATGCCATTCAGTGTCCACAGCTTGTTAATTTGCTAGAGAACACTTTCGCTACATATATGCACTATATTAGCCTATATAGTCATTATATTTTACTTAACCTGTCTTGATTTAATGTATGTTTAAATAAATATGTCATGAAAACAAGTTATGACGGCCACTGTGTAAACGAAAAGGCTGTATTTTAACATCGAATTGGAGGTGAAACAGAGTGTTGATTATTATATCTAAAAAATAATTAGCAAATAATTTCATAATTTGGGCTCTGTTCTTAATTCATTTGTAATTTTTAATATTATAGTAATATGCAAGAAAGTGCTTCCTGTATAGTTTGTAGCATTAGCAGAGATTTTTTAATTATAATTTAATTTATTTAAAGACAGAGACACAATTTGTTAAGTAAACCACTGTTTATTAAAAAAGAAAAAAAAGAAACCTTATGTTTACTTTTCTCCCTTCTGCTGCACCGAATCCATATACTGAACCGTGATTTAAATACCAAGGTACGTACCGAACCAACCAATCCGTCATTTTTGTGTAGCGTTACACCCCTAATATTTCTATACAATTTATTTTCAGTGTTTTTAAATGGACAATATACAATGTATATTTATTTACAGTGTCATAAGTTAAAAGACCTTAAAAAGGTCTTTATAAAAACTTTGAGTGGGCCTTTAGGCAAAATTGGAAGAATATCACCTTTAAGTTCTGCCAAGTTTCTTTATCCAGGCACAGCAAAACGAGATGTAGCAGAGTGGGGTGGGGGTGAGCTTTCACTCTGTGTGTGAACAGTAGTCATATATTACAGTGCTGCTGGATCAGCCAGGGCAGTAACTCATTCTGTTCCTGCTGCCTGTTCCGTCCTACCTTACTGCCAAGGAGTCACTTCAGAAGGTCATCCCTTTCATCAAGTATTCTATTTGCATCCAAAATTGTATGTACATGAAAAATGTGCCGGGGTGTTTGCCGAGGCCCAGAGAGGTAGATGAAATTTCTGTAGCCTGATGCACGCTAACCTTTGCAGATGGCACCGCTATTGCTGAAAAATGGATTGCTTAATAAAGCATATCATCCGACATATTTGCTGCTTGGCTGACCAAATAGAGGTTGTTTTTTGCACAAATTTCTTTGTCAAATTTGTCAATGTTCATGTCATTTTTGTTTTAGGTCATGGAATGCGGCGGAAATTCCAAGCGTGTCACGCAGGACCAATTTGTAGGCGCTTCTGGGGATGAACCGATATTTTCCACAAGGTTTGTTCCATAATAAGACAAAGCTGGGTCCTGGCTCCATGAGAATTTCTTTATGTATTTCTGATTATTGCCTGGCCAGCGGTGGGCAGGGCGGACTGTGATAAAAACCAGCCAAGCTGATTAATAGGAACATCATAAGAATATTACCGATAGCACCTCATCTTATATCTGTGTGTAATTTAGTCTGTCTTTCTGGACATGCCCATGTAATTATGAGCAGCGGCTCGAGGAAGGTGGAACGTGCTAAGGCACCGAAACAGACTTAAGGAAGCGTCTTAATTTCGAACCTAGTGAAAGCCATCGTTGAACATCGTATTCAAAGTACACCATAAAAGTGAAAAGCGAGTGATGAATGGCCCATGCCAGCATGTGCCGCTTTCATACTTTCGCCTGCTCTAAAGTGTACGCCACTTTGAGACATCTGATACAGAAGAAGCTCCCCAGACTCTGTTTGTGAATGTCTTTCATCAAACTTGCATATGAGAGCAGCCACGTGCTACATAGGCTCTTAGCCACACGCTTTGCCTCCTCTGATGGTCCGGCCAACCAATCCATCTTCCTGAGTGCTCCCACAGATGAGAAGTGGGCACTAGGCGCTTTCGTCGCTGAGCTACAGCAGGAGATGAATTGGAGTGCCATAGCCCACCTCCAGACTGTCCCAGTATAGCAATCTGGACCCCCAGCACTGTGCAGCGAGGGACGGTCTTATCCTCCCATCCACCCAGAGAGGAGGCAGACTCACCCAGCCCCAGGAGGCCCGGGAAGCACGGAGGCGGCCAGAACACTGCCTGCTGGGGCCTTCCACCCATTCAAACAGGCAGACCATGGGAGGTGAAGCGGACTCATGGATCTCGAGGCTACTGCAAGATGCTTTGATCGTTGTCCTGCTGACGATATCCGACTATGTACTAAAGTGAAAGATGACAGAAGCTGCATCAACAACATTGATCTGAAAGTCAAAGCAACTCATCTGTTGTCCCGCTGTGAACATAAAAAAATATTTGAAAAGTGTGCAGCATAGACTGCAGAGCCCATCAAACATATACTCGGTCTATTTAGAATTTCAGAATATCCTTTAAATGCAACCAAAAAGCCATATTAACATGCGTCATTTAATTAATGTACATTTTACCTTATATATATATATATATATATATATATAGATATATATATATATATATATATATATATATATATATATATATGAAGAGAGAGAGAATTAAAATATAAAGATAAATAAATATCTATTTAAATATATAAATGAATGTATAAAATATATAGAATTCTATATAATTCTAAATTACATAATATAATCCCTGTAAAGGCTGACAATTGCAAATAGTCTTTTCTTCTTCTTCTTTTTGTAAATGGAAAAGTATATCTTGCATATGCTTGTTTTTTTGGTTGTTTGTTTTAGTGCAATCTCAATTTAAGACCCAAATTGAGAAAAAATAAGCAATTTGGTGCAGTTGCTGATATGTATATCAAAAAGTAAGATGAAATTGTAATGTTAATTAATGAGATGTTATAGACTTATATAAAATGCATATAAATATCCGTTTTAACTCTGTATCTCCCAACAATATGTCTTAGTAAGATGACATTTAAATGCTTAGTTTTATGAACAAATCTATGGACTTTTCTTTGTGGGGAGCAAAGCATATAATGCAATGCAATACAATGATGATTGAGAGATGTACAAATAAACATTCCTCAAAAGCCTCATGTACCATATTTGATACATTTTGACATGATTTTGCTGAAAACTTATGTATGAATAATTAAGTAAACCTACGTTGCTTCAGTCCAGTAAGTGTTCATCTTCATATATTAATGTAAAATGTATTTTTATGCTTACTTTATAAAAATCAGTAAAGTTTTCAGTGCAAAAAAAACACATTTGTACCACAACCTGAATTCAGACATTTTTAGAATGATACTTAAAGCCCTTTTGTTTGCTAAAAAGTATGAAGTATCAATCTGAGGACAGATTATGTAAAACAGGTTTTTCATCAGCAAGTTTTCATCATGTTGATAATTTAGGCCTTAGAAATCTGTGTATAAAACATAATACAGCAGGCTTTATTGAGTTAATAAGTAATTTTCGATGACATAATTTGGCCACAACCTTAAGAAAATGCCTTTAGGCCTCTATTTAAAGAATACAACCTTTAAGTTTAATTCTTGTGACCAAAAGAGGAACGAATGGCTCATTTTATTAGCCCAAAAAAAAAAAACCCTCTGGAGTCACAGCTAAGGACCCAACTGCCTTGCATCAAATTTAGCGAAGTAATAATTCATGCTATGCTAAACATTTCTTGTAAAATGTCACTTCGCGTTTGCAATTAATTTCAGAATTAATAAGCTATATATCTACACTAAGGAATCAAACTAATGAAACTCTTGATACCAAAACAATGAATCATGGTGCTACCTGGAATGATGGGAAGGTAATTGAAGTAACACACTGCCGAGATGCTTGCACTTTGACCGCGTAATGCTTCATTTATGCGAAGAGAGATAACTTGGGTAACAGATAGACATGTTAAGGAAGGAAAACAAACAAACCTGATCAGCCAGACACATGGAAACATACAGTAGCTACACACAAATGTTTAGATGAACGAACACACCAGCACAAGCCAAATGACTTGCATGTGTAGACTATCGAATTTATATTGCGCCTTCGCTGGGAAATTCTCAAGGGAAAAAAAGCACAGCAACTAAATACCTGACCCCTGTCAAGCTTTGTAAAAAGCCTATGTCCTGTCCTTTGGCACCGGGCTACTGTCAGTCTTTCTCTCTTGCTGATAGCATCAGGGAGCAGGGTGGCCAGACACGCAAGACAGGGAGCAAAAGTTCTAGAGGAGGACGTTGTGTTATATTACCTCCTCTGTCTGGTATCAAGTGTCCTCCATCTGATGTTAGGCATGGCCCTCTGATCAAAAGGCCTCCTGAAGCAAAGGATCACTGTCTAAAGAGAGCTGCTACAGGTAAGAGTCCAGACACAAAACATTGCCATGCCTCTTTGACACTAGTGCTGGTCTGAAATGCAGTTAAGCCCTTGGGAAAATGCATTTTCAGCACTGTCTACATGCAACAGATCTTGTGATAAATTGTCTCTAGTCAAAAAATGTGTTTCAGACACTCGTTTTTTGACAATGACTCACTTTCACTCACTTTCTCACCTGTGAAAGACAGAAGGAGATTTTTTTTTTAAATTCTTTAACATTCCAATATATTTTATTAAACAAAAGGTTTTTTTTCAATGTTGTCTCATAAATATATAAAATGAGTATAAAATAAAGATTTTTAAAATCAAAAATGATGTAAAATTATAATAATTTATAGGCAAAATGAAAAATAATAATAATCAGTGGTTAGTTTCGTAAAATTTGCAATTTTTATAATTCAAGTTACAATGAATGTGTACTGGAACTTCAAATATGATGCAAAAGCACCATAAAAGTATCATTAAAGTATCATAAAAGTGTCCATACTCCTTGTGCACTATATTATATTCTACATATTAGTCTTACAGAGCTACATAAAGGTTCTACATAAAAAGCTACATAAAAATTGAGGCAATTGGTAACATCAAAATGATTAAGTTAAGTAAGCAAAACTGGTTGTACTCATACATTTTAATTGTTATTAAATTAAAATATTTGAGTAAACTAATTGATACATTTTAACTTAAAATTATTATGTAATTTCAACAAACATTTTTACTGGTTGAAACTATAACAAGCTAATTCAGAAAATGCTAACTTGCTAATTTGTTAGCATGTTAGCAATAGCATGGTTTTGTACTTGTTCTCAAAGCAAGCCGTATGCGCCACTTGTCACCATGATGGTAACACTCCAAAAACCCATATTACCAGAAACCCTTCTAAATTAACGTAACAGAACATTAATCGCTATACTAAATCTCCCACTTAACATAAATCTTGCACAAAAAAAAACATTTTAACACTTCATTTTAACATTTACCCCCCCTTTCGAGTGCAATGGGCAAAGCATTCTGGGAAATAGAAATCCCAGCACAGTTTCAGTTAAACTTAAGTTCATCTAAATTCAAAGAAATTAGTTCATAAAACTCAAAACAATTAAACAGTTCAGTTTACTTGAAATATATCAGTTCTGTGAAGTCGAAAGAAAAAGAAAGTAATAAATACTCATAAAGGTGTTTACAGTGTATGTAAACATAGAACAAAAAATACTTATGACAAAAGTTCTGACTAGTGCCTGCCTTCATGGCGCCAGTGTCCAAACATTTGTCCCCGCATGCATTTATCACCCATCTCCAATCATCTGTGGCTCACGGTGGTGCCGTGAACCCAGCATGTAATCGATAGACAGATACACACTCTTCATATGTTATGGTGTGGGGACAATATCTGTGCACTTCCCGTGCCATTTCACAGTTCAGCCTTCCAATTAACCTGCCCATGTTACCACGCCAATCATGGGGGGGTGGCTTTATCGACAAACAGCATACAAAGAATAATGCTGTTAGGATGATGTAGCTCACTGCAGGGGGGCTCCTCTCCGGCTGGCGACAGGGAAGTTTGCTCCAGTCATTTATCAAGTCCTGGCTGGCCACCGAAGGGCTGCCCTGTCCCCTCGGTCCGCTTGCCACTCCTGGGGGAGGGGCAGCGCGCAATATGTGCACTTCAGCGGTGAAGAGAAAGTGCTGATATGCCCAGCGCCGCTAAGTTTGATGGATCTGTTGTTGTCATTTGCCCGTGCGCCGTCCCCCCCTCCACAAAACAAAAGGAATCATTAACTCTTTTGTGCCGCTCAGGAGTTTTATAGGTTCCAGATAATGCAGAAGGAGATGGGCTACAGATGGGGTCGGCTACGGGAGGGGGGGACTTGCGTTCACAGGCAGGCCACGCTAAGACTCCGCTCTCAACATGCATGGATGGATCCGCACAGAGAGCTGATTACAGGATGATTTAGTGACTGCTGATATTGCCTCTCTCATCCTCACACACTCACACCCACACACACAAAAACATACATATGTATTTCCCTCAAAACTCAGATGTTAACTTACATCTATAGAGATCTTATAGGAGTACCCCAAAAAGAAAATGCTGTCATTATTTATTCATCATTTCATTCCAAACTCATATGACTTTCTTTTTTTCTGTGGAACACAAAAGAAGATATTTTGAAAAATGTTCAGCTGTTTTTGTCCAAACAATTAAAGTCAACAGGGCAGTGTTGCCACTGTTAACTAACTGTTAACAACTAAAACACTTAAAAAATAAGTACATGCTGGTAATTGAAATATAGTAAAAATATTCAAATACCTTAAAAAAATAAATATAAACTTCAACTAAATTAAAAAACAAAACTTTTACTGTTTAAAGGTGCCATCAAACGTTTTTTTACAAGATGTAATATAAGTCTAAGGTGTCCCCTGAATGTGTCTGTGAATTTTCAGCTCAAAATACCCCATAGATTTTTTTAATTAACTTTTTTAACTGCCTATTTTGGGGCATCATTAAATATGAGCCGATTTATGCTATGCGGCCCCTTTAAATCTCGTGCTCTCCACCCACGGAGCTCGCGCTTGCCTTAAACAGTGCCTAAACAAAGTTTACACAGCTAATATAACCCTCAAATGGATCTTTACAAAGTGTTCGTCATGCATGCATCAGATTATGTGTTATATTGTTTACATTTGATTCTGAATGAATTTGAGGCTGTGCTCCGTGGCTAACGGCTAATGCTACACTGTTGGAGAGATTTATAAAGAATGAAGTTGTGTTTATGAATTATACAGACTGCAAGTGTTTAAAAATGAAAATAGCGACGGCTCCGTGAATACAGTAAGAAATGATGGTAACTTTAACCACATTTAACAGTACATTAGCAACATGCTAACGAAACATTTAGAAAGACAATTTACAAATATCACTAAAAATATCATGGATCATGGATCATGGATCATGTCAGTTATTATTGCTCCATCTGCCATTTTTCGCTATTGTTCTTGCTTGCTTACCTGATGATTCAGCTGTGCACATCCAGACGTTACTGGCTGCCCTTGTCTAATGCCTTTCATAATGTTGGGAACATGGGCTGGCATATGCAAATATTGGGGGCGTACACCCCGACTGTTACGTAACAGTCGGTGATATGTTGAGATTCGCCTGTTCTCTTTTAAACAAATGAGATTTATATAAGAAAGAGGAAACAATGGAGTTTGAGACTCACTGTATGTCTTTTCCATGTACTGAACTCTTGTTATTTAACTATGCCAAGATAAATTCAATTTTTCATTCGAGGGCACCTTTAAATTACCAATAAATACTAAAATAGTATATAAATAATACTAAAATAACACTGCAATGGAGTCTAAAACTTTCAAGCTTAAAAAAGGACATCACAGTAGTGAAATTAATACATTTTACGTCTTCTAAAGTGTCACTTAGTATAGCCTTAAATCACTTTCTAATCAAACCAAAATAATGATCAACACACACATTCAGAGAATACATCAAATAACGCAACAAGAAACGTCAATTATCATCAAAACTCGGTTCTTGCACATTATGTAACCAAACATCATGAGCTTTTATATCTCCATATTTGATGCAGTGCATGTATGCCTGTGTTTATCAATGTTTTCAATGTTTTTGAGTACATTTAAAAAATCAGAAGACATACAATATAACAGTTGAGTCACATCAGTTAATTTTTTTGGAGCTTGAAAATTTTGGACCCCGTTCTCTTTCCCTGAATGGCCAAAAAATGCTGAAACATTCTTTAAAATATCAACATAAAGCTGAGTAAATAAAGACCTAATTTTCATTTTTGAGTGAACTATCTCTTTCTATCTAAGCATAGGATTATGAATAGTAATTCTACACTATTATGAGCAATCCAATGTTGACCCATCAACACTGAGCTACAAACCAGCCCTCACAATGAAGCCCCTTTTGACTTTGTGTGATGGCTGAATGTATTCATTCTGTAAATCCTGGCATGAAGTCTAGTGGACTGCTGGGCTCTCTATTGCAATCTAATTGTGAGCACGCCTCCTTTTCTGCAGTAAACATAAGTGTAATTCTCCACTCCCTATGGGAGACTGCAGGAAGATGGGTAGCACACAGCACCCACTCTGTGCCGGGCATTTTAAAAACATGCAAAGTAATTCACGGCGGCATTCCGAATATGCGAGCTCATTAACAGATGTAATGCAGTCAAGAGTTAAGACAGTGTTTCGGCAAAGACTATATGGTTTGTAGAGCTGCCGTGGAATAAAAACAAAATTACACAAATGAGCCGGGCCCAGCAATGTGAAAAACATACAATGTAAATTCAATTTATGCAAATCGAACAAATAGAGCAAAACTGAATAATAATCTACTGTACTGAGCATGAGTCTAACTAAATTATTCAAAAACAAGAAAATAATTTGCCTGTTAGGGTAAGAGGATTAAAAAAGCAATATCTGATAATACAGACCAATAATAAAAGCATCATCATCCTCATTCAAGCCGGTCTTTAAATTATTCCTGGTAATTAGTTTAACCCGCCGCAAAATCAGACGTCTGCCGACATTTAGTGGTGTTTCATTCTAATTATTTATTCCTCACACAAGTCTCAAAAACAAGTTATCCCGCCTCTAGGAAGGAGATAAACTCGAACGATAGATCAATCCATTCATTTTACAATGTCAAGTCGTAACAGCCCGAGACAACATACAAATTGAGATCATAGCGAAGGGCTACTACTGCAGCCAAGTGTGGACTGCTGGGTTCCAGAGGTGATTGAGAGCGTGTTTGAATGCTCAGGGCCAAACTCAAACAGCACTGTTACACTGACAAGGTCAATTCAGTGGAAGAATTCCCTCACCTCCCCCTTCTTCATACAGCTGTGCTCTTCTGGTCGCTTTGGCCAATGGCGACTTCAATATTGATTATTGTTAAGAAAACTGCTACTCAAGGAATACAATCATAAAGATAAATGATATTGTGCTCAATGTCGAGCGCAAAGACTTTGTGGGGAAAAAACGACGTCTAAAAACCATGAAAAAGAAACACTGAAGCGGCGAGACTTCCTGAATCACACAAGATTATTGGAAAATTTGCAGGCCAAACTGTGTGCGCGTATCCCCGTATGCAGAAGTAGGCTAAATTGCATAGGTGCTTATCACATCCCATCAGCTAACCAAACATGACTCTGCCCTTGTTTGTGAATTTCCATTTTCAAACCAAACCTACACAATAAAAATCCTCACTCATCCATAAACCTAATCTTTCCTTTCCTTATTGCATTTTAATGAAACTGTGGTGCTTCTAAGCCTTTAATTCTTTTCATTTGTTATGTTTGGACAACTCATTAGCTGTCATTTGTTATCATTAGCCTGAAGTTTTAAGCCTTTCTCGCCCCAGAAAGTAATGCAGTTTTCTTATACTGAGAAGCATAGCTACTCTATTCTATAAGTTGACAAATCTAGAGCGTCTCTAAAGCAAAAAATAGAGAACACACAGCATAAAAAGCTGTTATTTCTAAGTTTAATTTAGCGCAATGCCATCAGTTTCTCCAACATCTGTGTTTTAAAACTTGATATTTATAAGAACTTCTAAAAGTTCACTCAAAAGCATAACCTTGCAAGACATTTGCTTGATCATAACTGGGGTCATCCTTTCCCAAAAAGATAGTACTCTGTCCACACCTCCAGTTTTAAGGTAAGCGGTGTGCCTGATTCATTGTGTCCGACAAGAGACGTGATTGATGGTTTCCTTAATCTATTCACTGTGGTAATCGAGCCCCTGTGTGTAACCTTGCATAAAAATGCAAATGAACACAAGAGAAACTGCATAAAATATGGTGGGCTGCCCAATGCAAAGATCATTGGGGTTGAGGGTGTGCATATATATATATTTATATATTTATGTCTGGAGTACATTACAATGAATGGTGGGGCCATTTAGGGGTCCAATGAATTTAAGTGTTTTAAGTTCTTAAAATCTATTTTAAAATTTTGTGGAGTAAATTTGTGCTAAGCCATGAAGTTATTTGCAAGTCTTACCCAAAGCTGAGAAGTCAAGCCTGTCCAGTGATCACTCCTAGATTAGAGCTATGTAACCGAATGCAAGTTCTATACAAAAAAAATGGACAAAAATTTAACCAAAAACTGTAAAAGAAAGCATTCACTAATAAAAGTTTCCATTACTATTTAAAAGAGGAAAATTGGATGGATTACAGTAGTCATAAAAGGTGCCAAATTTACAGTCATTCCCTCATCAGCTGTATTTGAAACTGTACGCAAAAGTGAGAGTAGAAAGGAACAGTGTAACATACGAGCTAATTCATGTAAAAGCTGCTAACCAATTTACTGTCAGACTTAGCATATTGCATTTCAAACATTCAAATAAGAATACTAATTCATTGATTTAGTAAACTAGAAATAAAACAAGAAAATAATCACACTCATTCTCATAATTGAATAGGTATTTGTCATGTTCCTTTTTGGAAAATGTTGTAATTGTTATCAGTAATTCAAGGGATGTTGTTAAAGCTAATTCAGAGAAAGATGCAGCATAGTTGCCTAGTTGAATCTTTTTTTTATTTTGGTAATATTACACAAAGTACAGTAACAAACAATCAAAACATTAATGGAAATGGAAATGTATACATTAAGAGGGAGAAAAAAGTTCTACAAATGTACACTGCTAAATCAAACTGAAAAATACGCCTCAAAAAAGAGCTCATCACATATTAAGAGACAAACTGCTCTATCATCTTGCGCATGGACAGTTGAATTCAACACTCTTGCTATGTAAGCGCTAAATAAAAGACTATCAGTTTATTTTGTGGAAGCGGTCATTGTAAAAGGTTAGTTCACCCAAAAATTTAAATGATGTCATTATTTACTCACCCTCATGTCATTCTAAATTAGTAAGACTTTTGCTCATCTTCAGAACACAAATGAAGATATTTTAATGAAATCTTAGAGATTTCTGTCCCTCCATTGACAGTCTACGCAACTACCACTTTGATACTTCAAGAAGTTCATAAAGAGATCGTAAAACTAATCCATATGAATCACACGGTTTAGTTCAAATTTTCTGAAAAGACTCAAATCATTTTATATGATAAACAGATTGAATTAAGGTTTTATTTTATTTTTCACATATAAACATTGATCAGCGAACATAAACAGAAGCTCAACCGTACTTGCATTGATGCACAAGTCGAGAACAAACCTCACTGGTTCTTGCGGAAGCTCAAACACATGAGAATAAAACTCAAAGGTTCTCGCATGTCAAGCAAATATGCTTAAGCTTCCGTTTACCACAACTGATGTGTGCGTTGATGAATGTTTATGTAAATAAAAGCCTAAATTAAATCTGTTCATCATATAAAATGATTGTGTCTCTTTAGAAAATTTGGACTAAACAGCTCAATTCATTAAAACTAATGAACTTTTTGAAGCGTCAATGTGGTAGTTGCATGGACTGTCAATGGAGGGACAGAAAGATCTCATATTTAATTAAAAATATCTTAATTTGTGTTTCAAATATGAACGAAAGTCTTACGGGTTTGGAACGACATGAGGGTGAGTAATAAATAATTTAAATAATAATAATAATAATAATAATAATAAAAAATGTTGGTGAACTATCCCTTTAATGAAAAGCTGGTCAAAGTTTCTCAAGTGTATGTTAATATCCTTTTTGTAGTTCTGCACAAGACTACACTGGTTTTAAAATGGGTAAAAGTATGTACATATTTAGCATATTTCTAAAAGTTTATATGATTGAGCGCGTCTGGATTGCTGAGGCATTTTGCTCATTAGGATTTTTTTCCCTAACTGCATAAATAAAGTTGATTAATTAGCAAGTCAAAATTACAGAGGATGATCAATGTAGAATACATCACTGTCACAGGAGTCACTGAATTTTTCATTTACAACGCAAGCATTCTAATTGCTGTGCTAGTAACTTCATAACATTTCCAGCCAGACTATAAAGGCATAGTTTAGTGTGTCGATCAGCTTTGCCTTGTCATGTCAATTCTCTAGGAATTCTCCTGTCCAAGGTTTGTGTTATGTGATTAGACCAAAAGCAATTCCTCAAAAAAGTTCCTTGACTTTTAAACTGTACAGCTAACAGATTGCACTCTTGCATTAATTGACCAAATTGACTTGGAAAGTGGGCAGGCATTATACTCAATGACACTAGGTTATTTCAAAGGCTGACAGTAAGTTTAAAAGTGTCTCGAACAGGTATATGTTCATTAGTGGTAATGAAAAGATTCGAAAGATCACCATTTACTGTAACCACAAATGTATAAATTAACTCTACATTTCAGTTTCTTTTTAGGACAAAAAGGGAAATGTATGTACATAGGCTGATGTCACTGATTTCTCTTTCTTCTTAAAGTGGCTTTACTTGCCATCTGGGCTCCATTAGCAGCTCCCGTGGGAACAGTAATGAAAGACAGTAATCACTCATAAGCAATTTACTTTCTGAATGTTTGTACTCGCAGGAAACAATATGTCGCGAAGTTTAAAACTAATGAGTGAGATGCTCAGAGACTGACGTTCCCTGTAGACACATTAAACAATGATCACAATAATAGAAAAAGATCATTTACTCACTTGATTTTGACTCCTAAATGTCAAGTTGTTGTTGTTGTTGTTCTGCTTGCAACACGTGTTCCTCATGCAACCGCTCGACTCAAATCCTGCAACATTTAGCTACACTGTATTTGTGTATCACGTAGTAAACGAAAAAGACTTTATTTTGACTTGAAGCATATTTCGTAGTCCAAGTGAGAAAATTATTTATATTTTTAGGAGATACCATATTAATGTATTATCATTTTAAACAGTACAGTAAATATAAATTGATGATTTTTTTTTTTTTAGGATTACCAAATATTACATCTTTTCAACAGTTTCTCGTTAAGTTACAATGGTGAATCTGTTTCTTAGAAATTCAGTCGACTTTAACGTGGGCTACTAGCCAATACATGAATATGAACAATATGAATTAATGACATCTTGTCATCGTGTGCACTACTTTGGGTCAGTAACTCTTTTTTGTTAAAGAAATATTATAATATATGTATATATATTTTTCCTCTGTATTTCATTATATATATATATATATATATATATATATATATATATATATATATATATATATATATATATATATATATATATATATATATATATATATATGAAATACAGAAATATATATTTGAATGATTTCTGGAGGATCATGTGACACTGAAGACTGAAGTAATGCTGAATAAATTAAAGCTTGAATAAATTAAATTTTAAAATATATTAAAATAGTAAGTAAAACAGTTTTTACATTTTAATATTTCACAAGATTACAAGATTACTTTTTTTCCAAAAAAAAAAAAAAATTGCACTGACCCCAAACTTTTGAACAATACGTCAATGAAATCAAACAGTAAACGCAAAACAGAAAGTTTGCCCTGACCCATCAAAAACTTTTTTTAAAGATTTAGATTGATATCTTATAAATGTGTTCTCATAAAAATTTTACTCATAAAGGTGTGTATGGTATGAAGATGTGGGGGAGGACCTACGTGTGTATGTGTGTGTGTGTGTTGTGGAGGTAAAGTGGTCTGTGGCAGCTCACTGTGACCAGTTCCTAGTGGTCAGTGGTCCAAATCCAAGAGACTAGATTGAATTTATTGCTACTGGGCTAAAGGTAACAAATACATGCAATATAAAGAGGTAGATGGTGCTATTATTCCTAGATGGATTTTGAGCCCATCTCAAAAAGCAATCAAATGGAATAGATTGATACTGTGAGCAATATCATTATATCATCATATTTTAAGTGAACATCAGCACCGTAGTGGAATACGACTGGGTGCACTTTAAATCTGTGGAAAAAAGTATGATGTAAAGAGTTAAAGCCTACGAGTGATTCATTTCACTCATAAGTAAGCCCAACGAACTGCACCTTTAGCAGTGTTATCGGTGCCTAAGTCTTTGCATGATTAGAACATGTCCATGCATTATTCTACTTCACCTGATGTTCTGCATGTGCATGTGAAAATATCTTCATCAGCCAAGGCAGTCAATAGGGATGTTGGGATGCCACGAAGGCTAGAAGAAAGGTTACAGGAGGTCATGTAGAACGACTTTCTGTGACAGCGGCCTCAGATCCCCCTCCTCTCTAGACACGGCCACGCTAAACAATAGCCAGCGAGGAAATTAAAAACAAACAAAGTCCCCGTAGCAACTCCAGTGTCACCACAGCAGATCCTCTCATCACCACGGATACTAGAACATCAAAGGAGCAGCAGTGTGGTTACAGAAGATGACCTCACACTCAGACATCAACAAAGGCTTGTTATACAGTTACAATGGACCACAGGAGCACTATGAATTTTAATGTGAGTAAAGGTGGGCTGAAAAGATGTAATTAATTAAGTAAATATATGAATTCATATAAGCAACTTAGAAAAATATACTGTGTACATATCTTTGGCTAATTAAAATAAATGAGAAAATAAATAAATGCGAATATTAGATGTAAATATATTTCTAAAAATTTTAATGCACTAAATGTGTTGTAAAGGTAAAACATAAATAAATACTGCAAGTTCTGGGAATCAACAAGATTTATGAAATAACAAATACATTTATATGTTTATATAAGAATTCTGAAATGCAGAAAAATGTTGTAAAGATGGTTGGAAAACACATTATTAATAGAGTAAATGAATACATAAAACAGATTGCAGAGTTCAAAGCAACATTTCTTTTAAGTTCTAGAAATAAGCAAGATCTAGACTTATGGACATAGACATTATAAATTTTATAATAAATCTACATAATATACTTATCTTAAATCTCTATAATAAAAGATAAATGTAAAGAAAATAGCAAATATTTAAATATTTATAGGTGTTAATAGATTTATAATGTTCATATGTCTATGGCCTTGAGGCATGAATCAGTGACATTTCAAATAACTGTTGTTATAGGCGTAATCTCCAAGGGAAAATGGTGCAAAAGCAGAGAGAAGATTTAAGTAAATGACTGTGTCAGCCTCTATTTATTTGTGACACGACTGCCGGAGGCAGAGCCCGAGGGTAACCATTAGGACTTGGACCATAAAGGAGTCAAATGCAGAGCTATTGCTGAAAAGTTAGCATGTAATGCAGCAAGTTATCAGCAAAGTGTTCCCTGTGGAGAAATAGAGAGAAAGAGGGAGAGAGAGGGAGGCATTATGGGAAATGAATGCCATGCACTAGCACCTTAGGCCAAATGCATCCACTCTATTAGAGTTATTATCCAAAGCCAAGAGGATCATTCAGAAATGGTCGGTCAGTGTCCCCGCAAGACAAATAATTTGAACCATAATAGGCTATAGATTATAACTTTAAATTTGAAGTATTAAACATCTGCATAAAATAATGAAGTCACCATTTATACCCCCAGAGTTCATATCGGTCCGAGAGGACGCTCAATACAATTTATTGCAGCAATTTAATTATAACAACATTGCGCTTACGATAATTACACTTATTTACAAGAACATGCAGAGCACGGCGTTTCCTTCGGAAAATAATTTGCGTTCCATATATTTATATCTATTAAAATTTTGTGTATTTTACCATGACACCACGGGGAGATGTAAGTGAAGATGAAACGCGAGCCTGAATTAATTAAATGACACTAATGCGGCACGGAATAGAGGACGTGGGGTCGAAACAGTTTGTAAGGTCTGCTAGACAACTGGCGCAAGTCCCTGCGGGGAGGAGATTATGATGGGTTCGGTGTCACTCAAACTGGGGGAACACAATAACTTCTCTAAACAGAGGAGAATGCAGCCTGAGGCAGGACAGCCTCTGCCAGTGCCTCTTCCTCAGAGGGGACCGCAGCAACCCTGGCCCTCACAAAGAATGCCTGTAATCTGCAGGTTGGCTGGGGGTGATGCCGGGCCCGGGCTCTGCTCTGCAGCAGGCCTGCCGCTATTGTCGGCGAGCCTCAAAGATGCAGGCTGGGAGGGATTTTGGGGGGGAAGGGGAAGATGTCGGGGGGGACCTTGTGAAAGCATTGTCTGGGCGTTACAATTGCACTTTTTCTAATCCTTTGTGTTCTCCTGTTGACAGTGGATATTAAGTAAGCAGTCGGACATGGAAAGGATATGACTCCCTCTTCTGTCTTGAGGCCAAGAGAGGAAGAAGGCCGCCCGGTTTACTCACTGCAGATAGAGTGAGGGCGCAAAAAGGCGTTTGAGAGATTATGCTAAAAAAAAAGAGAGAGGCCGGGTGAAAGGGGTGGAGCAGAGACCCAAACAAAGACTGAAGAGAAATCTATGGTTGGCATGTAAATGAGCGAGCGAGAGAGATACTACACTCGAAACAAGAGAAAGAAAGAGCTGAGACTTTTTCCATCATGGCAGACACTTTTTCTAGCTCCTCAAACAGATGCTGAGGCAGATGGTAGCGAATTAACAGAAAATGAGAGAAGAAGAAATGAGAAAGCTCATGACTGGTCCAGGGAGGCAAAACATTAAAAAATAAAGATTAAAGTGTGTGAGTGTCTGTGCTTCAGAGAGCGAGTCAGTGAATACAGTAGGTGATCATGCCCATATTTGTGTGTGTGTGTGTGTGTGTGTGAGAACAGAGCAGGAGGTGGGCTTGTCCTGTTAAAACAGCAGCTCAGCTGGGGAAGAAAAGAGAATGGGTAGAAGAGCAGTGCTCGGAGCTACAGTGTGCAATAATAATCAGAGGCATGAAATTACAAGGGTGATATTTGTGGGACCCCAGGGTGTGGTGTACGGACTCTCCTGGAGCTCACCTGGGTCTCTCATCACATACTCCATACTGGCCCGCCGTCATTAATAATCAGAGGAGCAAAGCATCCACACTGCAAGAACTCTGCCCGTATGTACATCAGCAACTTGATTTTTTGTTTTTGTTTTTTTTGCCAGCAATGTTGCTTTCATAGGCGGAGAGAATGTGCATGTTGGGCAAGTGGTGCTATTAGTAGGCCAATGCTGGCAAACCCTCTAACACGAGTCGTGAGCTCATATGACAGTAGGAGGTATGTGATATTTACTTTTTAATCAACATTTATAAGGCATGGACCAATAGAACCAGCAGCGAAGCATGAAAATCAATCATCAACTAGCTCCATTAAAGTTTAATCAGAGACTAGCACCTATCACCTGTTCCAGTGTGTTTTTACTCTAAAAGAGAGAATTGAAAAGTCACAAACATAAAAAATTTGGTAGTATTTTAATTAGCATTTTAATTCTATACAGTACATACTCAAACATACTAATAATACTTCACAGTAAAGCTGAAGTGTGTAATTACTGTGCCAGCACCAAAATTAATTGCACAAGAAGAATTGTTTTCGAACACACCTCTCATCTGCCATTGGTCAAACAAACCAATAGCCCCACCCCAATCTCTCACCACTGGATGACCCACTATTGCTACTGTGTGTCAGTTTGGTTGGGAATGTTAAACAAACAATGTTTTGTTATTAGCACTTTAGAGAGGAATTTACTTATAGCTTCATATTCTACATGTTAAACTGGGATAGGAGAAAGTATTTTAGTATTTAAAATAAATTACACCTTAGATTATTACCAGCAAGGACTACTTGAAAGAGAAGCACTTAGACTGCAGCTCTATCGACATTCATATGAAATTGCCCTTCAGTCAATGGTTCCTTTCTCAACAGGGTCCTCCATCTTTCCATCTCTCAGGTGAAAGTTACAGAGCAGGGTGTTGTCAGGGTAAAACTGATAATAACAGGCAGAGAGTGCTCTCCCTACCGCTCAGGACAACCCCATATTTTCACCCCTAAATGGCCTAATGACAGAGTGAAAGGGGCACTGTCGGCTCTGCTCTGACAATGTGCTGAGTGGACATAATCAGCTATTGGCCAACATAGACCTTTCTCTTTGGCACAGAAAGTCAGCTTTGGTTTATTGCAGGAACACCACTTCTTGTTTCATGCTACTCCTCATTCACATCACATCGAGCATGTTGAATGTTATCTAAATATGTATTCTGCTATTTTATTAAATATTTATAAGTTAAATAGATAGTTCACCCAAAAATAAAAAGGCAAATTTTTAGTAATTCTCATATTGTTTAAAACTGCACAAGTTTCTTTCTTCTGTAGAACACAAAAAAATTCTCAATAATGACTTGGTCACTATTCATGCAGTTTCAATGAAAAGGGACTGAGGCTGTAAAGCTTCAAAAAGAATGTAAACGCACCATAAAAGTGACATATTATATATATTTTTTAGTCTTCTAAAGCCATTACGTACTTTTGAATTAATTAGTTCATGAATCCTGCTGGTTAGTTCTCACTGACTTCTCAATGATCCAGTCGCAGCAGTTACCTAGCTAACAAAATATGTTATAAGAATGTTTTTCCAACATTCCTATTCATTTATGAAAACGTTATTTCTGAATGTTCTCTGAACATCAACATCCAGTTTTTTTTTTGTTATGAGAGCTTTAAGGGAACATTCCATTTTAGCATTTTGCAAACATTATGAACGATACTTTGAAATGTTCTCTGAACGTAGTAGCAACATTTTTACAACATTAGACGAATGTCCAACTAAAATGTTTCAGAAATAAAACGATCATTGTATACATAACATTTTTGTGTTAACATTTTGAGAACATCATTAACAGACCAGAAAACTCTGATGGAATGTTCTATTGACGTTAATGGAATTGTTCATAACTTTGAGAGAAACTTGCCAGAATGTTACACTTTAAAAAATACTGGGTTAAAAACAACCCAAGTTGGGTTGAAAATGGACAAACCCAGCAATTGGGTTGTTTTAACCCAGTGGTTGGGTTAAATGTTTGCCCAATGTGCTGGGTAATTTTATTTAACTCAACTGTTGTATAAAAATTACTGTATTGCTTTCTTAAAATGAACCCAAAATATGCTGGAAATTAACATTTATTAATATGTTTAATAAATGAGCATTTATTAATAAGATAATGAATAATAAACAATAAACATTTATTAAATTGCTTATTAATAAATGTACACATTTTGATTATTATTGTTGCCTCTAGTAATTATGTGTCTGATTTTTAATTTCTCGCCTATTTTGGATTCATTTTAAGCCAGCCATAGTCATTTTTAATCAGTAGTTGGGTTAAATAAAACTACCCAGCAGGTTGGGCAAACATTTAACCCAACCACTGGATTAAAACAACCCAATTGCTGGGTTTGTCCATTTTCAACCCAACTTGGGTTGTTTTTAACCAAACATTTTTTAGAGTGTAGCCAAAGTTTTAAGAATGTTTCCTCTTAGCTGGTAATATCTCACATGAGGGGAAGATTATGAGTGAATAATAACATTATATATAATTTAAAAAAAAGACTTGGAATGTAGTACATGAGTCATATAGACTGCTTTTATGATACTTTTATGGTTCTTTATGAAGCTTTGCTCAAAAGCATACTTTCTGAAGCTTGAAAGCTCCAGTTCCATTCATTGAAACTGTATGGAAAAGCAACCAGTACCACAAAAGAAATATGACAGTGAGCAAATTATGACAGAATTCTCCCTTTAAATGTTTCTATACAAGGCTGAGATTTTATAGCTTTACACAGATGAGGTGTACTATGATATAGCCACATTTTTGCATTAGAATATAATAAAACCTTACAATTTTGCCTCTGATCTTGCAGGCCTCACAACAATAGCTCCCTCCAGTTTGGAAATACAAGCAGGCTCATTGGAGACCTGCAGATTAAGTGCATATTACAGCGACCATCTTATCAGGCCCACAATGCATTCCTGGAGGCCAGCGATTTTCCCGGGATTAATGCCAGTCGGGCACTTTCCCTCTGAATGTGCTGTCATCTCGGGGGTCTGAATGACTGCCACCCGTTCTCATAATCACTTCACGAGCTCATTCCCCTCTGACTGTCACCACCATTCTGCTGATGGAGGCATCTTTCACAGAGACTCAGCATGGCACAGCAAGACGAGAGATGCAAAAGATGAAGGGCAATAGGCTACGGACTTTGGTCAGCGTGACCCGGCTAGGCCTCAGGTTCGTGTTTACAGGTGATACTAAGATACTGACATATACAAAACAGTCAACCACTGTAAGAAAGGACATGAAAAGAAAAGGATGAAATTCTAGGAGGCTGAAGGAGGAGATGTGCGTAAAGGGGTAGCCATTGCCCCATTACAAAACACGATAACAGCCTGCTGAATAGAGTTATAGCACATATAGCACAAGCTAGCCGAGTGGCAAGAATGCACTTTGTCTTTAGACATGAAAACAGCAGCAGCTGTGTTACAATTCCGTCAGGGGCCAGGGCGAAATTGCTGTTTTTACATTTCTGTATCATTTTTGCCCATAAGGAATATGGATAACAAATAAAATATTCAGGCCTATTGTCTGATTTATTTCTTTTATTATCCACAAATATCAGGCAGGCAGTTTAAAGGATAGCTCGCCTCATTCTGGGCCCTCTCGCTGGGGGCCTGACAACCTATCAACTCTGCTTGCATAAACAGGTCAGGATTGTCTGAACATTCCAATATGTTCTACTTTAAGCTTTCAGCATGCAGAATCTCTAAGTAGAGACTGAGGGGGGAAAAAAGAGGGAAAATATCCTTGGGGGAACAATGGAGGCTGCTATCTCTCAGATGACAAATGTACACTGAACGTCCTGAAATTGAGAAACAAAATGGTATTAATTTTCAAATAACAGGGGACCAGGAACATTCAGGTTTTCCGGCATCGTCTGGTTAAGAGGCGGTGATTCTAGCCTTTGCGCACTGAAAGGTTTTCTATTATTTGTTTAGGAGGCAGCGGGGATTGGTAAGAGGGTTGGATGGTGTCGCTGTTGATGACACAGTGGGGCCCATGAGCTCTAAGTAATTGACCATTAATGAACTACAAAAGAGTGCCCACTGAGGAATATCCACAAGGGCTCATGGGATATCATAATAGAGGCAATAAAGAGGTGTGGCTTCTACCCATTAACATTACTCCCAGGACCACAATGGGATTTTAAATAGCCAATCAATAAAAGACATCATGATGTTATGCTAATTACTTGACCTTTAGATTACGGAAATATCTGGATTTCTGGAGGAGCTGAAAAATAAATAAATAAGTTGATGATATTGTTAAGCCATATTTACTGCTGGGACACTCCTTTGAGATATATATATATATATATATATATATATATATATATATATATATATATATATTTTTTTTTTTTTTTTTTTTTTTTTTTTTTTATTAATTGCATTTGTACGGAGCACCACACATGACATGCAAGAAAAAAAAAAATTGTTCCCTCGATTTATAAATCATGCCCATGATTTATAAAATCGAGGGAACAAATTAGTAAATCGTGCACATGATTTAGCTTACTATTTTTTCCTGCATGTCATGTCCGGTGCTCCATACATTTGGATTTTTGCTCCTAAAAAATAACTAACTATTTAAAATCCGGGAAGAGAGAGAGCAAAAACAAGCATTTTAGTTGCAAGGACGTCAGAAAATGTGTCTGACATTTACTATTTATTACAATAGCTCCAGATGAATATGAATACCATGCACCCCAGTAGTCAGTTTTACTTTTAATTTTTTTCCACCGGGTTATATGACACTATGAAATGGATATCATTACATATAACACGGCTTCCATACAAATACCTAGTAACGTCCTTGAAGGCTAAATAAAAAATGGTTCATCATTGGCGAAGAAATGGCAAGAGAAATTTATGGCTGCTGATGTCCCTCATCATTACTGCAAAGTAGTCAGTAAAATTTCATCGTAACTTTCAGGGAAATAAATAAATTTGGCCCCCTGACCTTGAGGAAAAACGCCAGAGCGGTGATGATGGCCCCTCTCTCTTTCCATCACCATCTCTCATTCGCACACTGTTTCCAAACATACAGGAGGGCTAAAGATATTCCACCTTGAATCGCTCTACACACGGCCCCTGGAGAGAGAGCGAGTCCCTGTGCTGAGGCGCCCTGTGCTGCCCAATCTCAGGCTCTGGCAGAGGAAAGGAAATGACAGCACAGGAATATGCAGTGAGCCTCACTTTAAATCAAGATAAAAGACAGAAATGGAAAATAATGGGACGAACAAACCCCTGGACGGCTCAGTCCCCTAATGGAAACACATGGCTGAAGGCTGAGGTGTTGTCAGCAGCCCGCGCCATGACATTCCTTTTTGATAATCTGGCCTGCCATAAAATTAGAATAGCAAATACCTCCTGACAAAGATGCATGTTCCCCCTCTATTGTGCCATCATAAAAAACTCTGCTGGTGACTCCGAACGCCACAAACTTCAATTTAAATTTACAGCGCAGCGAAAGAAGAAGTGATATGCGCTCAAAAATTTTAATAACCTATTAAGTTACGACTTCAATTTCATTTTATGAATATTTTCCTTGGGGAGCACAGCTATCACCAGAGAAAGATAGAAATTTAAAAAAGATAAATAGTGCCATTAATCTACAACATTTCTCTTCCATTATCCTTGAGATGAGGAGTTATTTTTGCTCAGATCCTCACGTAATTAGCTCCTTACACTTGATTCACAAGCCAGAAAATGACCGTGTTCAGAAAATTAAAAATTTGTCATTAAGTGGAATTTAACATAATACCATTTATCTTTATATATTCCTCAGCTGACAAGCATCTGCAATGGAAGTTGATCAGGCTTCAGTGGCAAAAGCTTCAATGAAACAAATACATCTCAAAACAAAAGGAGAAGGACTCTCTCTCTCTCTCTCTTTCCTTCCAATAGGTGTCATGAGGATATGAGTAGCCTCCACAACATTTGGAAATATGAAATAAGAGGAATATATTTGAAAAATATGGTAACTGTTTAAATGTAAATATAATAATTATATCTAAACATAAATACAATATAAAAATAAATTGAAATATCTATTGTATAAAGTAAAATACCAAAAGTAAAATGAAAAAAAAAAAAAAAAAAGATTAAAAGCATTGGGGTGTCATATATCCTGCTGTTTTTTTTTTTTTTTTTTCCTTCACCGTTTCCTTGTGGGGGGTTTTCCCAGTAGCAACAACAATATTGCTAATATCTAAAAATTAAGTGTCACTCACAACAAAACTTGTTAGACTTTCACATGAGAGATAATGTCAGGAAGTTTTTAAAATCTAGTTATTGTTTGTCTCTTGGGCATTAAACACAAATTTGGTAAGATCATGACTATGGAGCTCACAGCAGGCTGCCCCATAATATCTAATGGGTCATCAAAGGGAATTGTTGGTGGAGAGCGAACATTTACTCAAATAGTTATGGAAAACCCCATGAGGTGTCACATGACTCATTACCGCCAAGCTCTTTGCTTAGTTATCAGACTCATATGGCTATTAGAAAGGCAGGTTAAAATAGACAGGCATTTGGCACTCTTCTTATTCTATTAAAAAGCTCAAGCTAATGCTGATTGTAATGAACTGGTGTAATGCACATGATCATAACCATAAAATATACTGCCAGCGTAGCTATAAATACAAAGACCTTATTATCCGCAAGTAAATTGGTGCCTCTATAGTCTTTGCAATTATGATTTATGACTGCCAAGCAAAATCATGGTGATGAAGATTACAACATAAATATGGCACCAAAAAAAATGTATTAAAAAAAAAAACATAAAACAGAGGAATTAGGGATTGGCTTGGTGGTCTATGATTGACCTGCCTGTTTATCCGAGGGAATAACGAGCCTTGACTGGTGCTCAGTGAGAGTCCCGAGCGTTCAGTCTAAATACAAATCACCGGCAGAAATCTCCTGTAGTTCAGGGATATTTTATCACCATTGTAACAAGAGTTCTTCCAGATTAACCAGGTGAGAGTTCCAAAATGACATCATGAAGCCTTCATGACTCCACGCTTGCCTCACTGAAAATTGCCTTAAACAGCAGTTCATAACCAACAGATTCAAAGCTAAGAAACTCATTTCATAATAATATGTGCGACTATGCTGGCAATCAATCATGATGGGGAGTTTGCGCTCTCCTGATGTCGAACTGAGCCGTTGACCCCAATCACTCCATGTGGCAAATATTTGGAATTACAGTGGGGAGTTGATTAATTTTACATGAATTCGGTTGTGAGGGAGAGAAATATATTCTGATAAAAGGTCTAACTTCACCATAGTGAATTGCTCAGCCAGATTTTGCGTGGGTGGGCTTTCTGAAGATTGAAGAGGGGCTCTCAGTCATAATCCTGGAGCAATTTTCATCTGCTGTTTTTCAGTATGCGAAGCAAACCCTATTTTGTCCACAAATAGGAACAATTTCAAAAGGAACAACGGCCCACTCCTGAAGCTAGAATAGAGTTTATGTTGTGATGCCTGATTAGATGGACCTCTAACCAGAAAGATTTATCTTGCACACACATGGATTGATGTGGTGATTTAATAAAAATAGATATATAAAATAACTATATATCCAATAAAAAACACTAGCCAAAATGCCATGCCTGTACATAGAGCATCATGGGGTTGCTCATAAGACTCCCCGCAGCTTTCACACCTGCCTTCACAACCCTGCTGCCTGTGGCCTAAGAGTGCTCAGACAGGCCAGAGAGATGAATGGAACATCCACCATTTGGGTCCTCATTACATTTGGCCACAGAAAATGGATTTTGATTTTTGTCACAGCTGCTAACCTCCTTGGGCCCATTTCAGGAAGACTTGAGGAAATCAGGAGCTGAGAAAAACACATCAGAATCATCCAAAGAACATTTTATTGCACAAAAATTAGGGATTGGGGGAAAGGTTGTCATTTAAAATTCAATCATACTCACTTTACATGAATATTGCCATGCCAACGTAATGCCTAAAATCCTAAAATGACCATAATAACGACAAAAACAATTTCACAGATCAAATAATAAACACATTTTAACAGAGGAATTTATGTAAATGTTTTTATAAAAATGATAAGCTTCACATTTCCTCCAAAAAAAAAACCAGTCCCCCTTTACTTCTGTAGGCGCTTTCAACATAAACCTGTTTTGTTTGTTTTTAGGAACAATAGTGGAAATTAATTTTCAATGTACAGTAATCAAAATTGTCACCTATTCTGTTGAACCCAAAATATTGCTTTAATTTAGTGTTATTGTAGAACAATTGTTTTATAATACGTTTTATTAAAAAAAAAAAAAAAAAACTAATGTGTCACAGCCTTATATCTCTCTCTCATTCCACACACACAAAACAACAGTGCACTGCTTACATGCTACTCACATCGATTCAGCTCCCGGGGGCCCAAACCAATTTCTCTTGTTTTCTGCCCGTCTCCCTGCCTGAACCTGCAACAGCCATCAGACCCATTAATCCTTCCACCCAAGATGACTATGACTGATTTGGCCGCCAAACAATCAATTTGTATCTCTCTCACTCCTTCACTCATTCCTTCTCTTTTGTGGATGTAAAGAATATCATGAAAAAGTGTCAGCGGTAACAGTTTCACAACAGTGGAGTAATAGAGTAATAAGGCAATCAGCGTTTGACCTTGGAAGACAACTAATTCATCTGCCCATCTATCTTAATTATTTCACTTTTCAAAGCACAGTGAAAGAGAAACTGTATCAGTCATTCAGCCCTCTGAGGCAGCCGCATCTCTTCACCCATGTTGATTTTTGTTTTCTTTTGTTTTGTGCTTTGCCAGCCTAACTCGAGAGAAGTGTTTGATGGAAGCAGGAGTAGGATATCAGGTAGCAGGAGATCTAGAGAGAGATAAACACATCTCGTCAAGCAATTCATAATTAATGCATCAGCCATTATGAATACTTCATTTTGAGTATCTCCATCAGATCTGTCACTTTTTTGTCATTTCATAAGATCTTACTTTGTTTCATAATTGTCAAATTTTGCAACATCGACACAGTTATTGATCTGAATTGAATCAACATTGAACTGACTCAAACTGAATAACGACACTATTGTCTTCTGCTTATAGCTGAGTTGAACGTACTTCATAATACAATTATCAAACTGACTGAATCAACATGAACTGACTTGAACTGAATAATGACACTCTTCTGTAGAGCTGCTTTACAGCAGAATTTTAATTTGTCTCATATTTGATGAAGTTTGCACTATTGGTCATTATTTTTCTGTTTCTTACTGTACTGTAAAAAAAATATTTTTCATGATTTATCAACATTTTTTCTTTTGTCAAATCAACTTCAATAATTAATGTGGTTCAGATAACATAATATTTTGAGTTTCTGTTGATTAAACCAATCGTCTTCATTGTATTAACTCAAATTTTTAATTTCAATGAACTCAACCGGGTAACTTAATTTAAGTTAAACCAACAATTATTTTTTACAGTGTGTGAAGCTGCTTTGAAACTGAAATCTGTATCGACATCTGTATTGTATAAAGTGCTATATTAATAAAGATGACTTATGTTCTCTTTCGATGTCATTCTTGATACCCAAGACAAAAATCACGCCACGACATCATAACACTACGCATTTAAGTAACAGTCTGAATGGCTACCATTGTAGATTACCATGCTCATCTTGTGAGAGGAACATGAGGCCAGAACCCCCCTCTGAATGGCGAGGAGCAGAAGGTAGGGTCGGCCATGTCTGGGAAAAGCTGCAGTGGAACATTTGTCAGGAGACAGTGACAAAAAGGGGGTGGAAGGGTGGGGAGGCAGAGCTCCACACTATTCAGAGACAATTTGTAAGCGCGGCTGTTGAAGTCGGGCCAAAGACTGGCGAACAGCTGGAGCCCCACCATGATTGATAAACGTGGGCCCCAAGAACTTCATTTCGATGTGAATGAAGACAAAAGCCCGACAATGTTCAGCGAGTGTGTAATGTTAGCGTCATTAAGTGTCAGCTCTGGACATGCCCTGGCTCTCAGATGGGCGACTGAGAGATGCCATGAGGGAGGTCAAGACCCGTGCTAATTACCATTTTAGGACAAAACACTCTTTTGTAGCTCTGCAATTATTGATTTACCTCTGAAGGGAGATCATTATAGAGTAGTTTTTGTTGTCCGTTACCAAGATTATAACATGCACGCATGTAGACATTGCATTCTGGAAAATCTGGAAAATCAACGGTGGTGATTTAATAATACATTTACTACTAGTGAATACATAGTAATTTTCACATGGAAATTTACCTGGAATTAAAAATGTGGTGTTTTACCTGGAGTATGGATTCGCAGGATTCAGTCTGAAACAATAAATATTGTTGGTTTATAACAAAATCATACAACTTCAGTGCTTCGTAGCAAAATATTTACCACAATCAAGACAATATTAAGGTACTCTTTGCCTGCAGTAATCTCTAATCCTGTATAGTTCACATAAGATTGTTTTTAAAGGATCCTAAGATATTCTCACCTTAAGCTGGTATTTCTCTTGAAGTGGTTCAACGATGTATGTCATGACCATCATCATCATCATCTGTGTTTCCCTCTTCATTTGTCTACTAAGGAGTTCTCTAAAAAATGCACTGATAGAGACATACAGCTGTGGACATACTAGCATAGAAGCAAACCTGAATGTGTGCCAATGCATTTTGCTTGTATTAAGATTAATTTTTTTGGTGGAAGTTTTATATACTAAAGAAATGTAGTTTGATCATTTGTGTTGTCATATAAAATGGTATATAGAATATGTGTTACATTCTCTACATGCACATTGAAACTGCATAGAAATTTGTACATTTTGCAAGGCTTAGTTTAAAGGGGACCTATTATGCCCCTTTTTCACAAGATGTAATGTAAGTCTCTATTGTCCCCAGAATGTGTCTGTGAAGTTTCAGCTCAAAATACCCCATAGATCATTTATTATAGCTTTTCAAATTTGCCCCTATTTGGGTGTGAGCAAAAACACGCCGTTTTTGTGTGTGTCCCTTTAAATGGAAATGACCTGCTGCTCCCCACCCTCTTTCCAAAAGAGCTTTAACAGCTCACGCTTTGTGGTTGCTCAACAACAACAAAGCTGGAGAATCTCATGCAGCCAAAATGCCGATCGTCAATAACGGTGTTCAGTCTTACATTGTTCAAACCGGAGTTGGACACTGATGGAGAGACTCAGGAAGAAGTTTCAAATTTTAGAATGCATATGGATGTTTCTGAATGGTTAGTGGATAAATTTATAATTTAGTTGCTGTGGAATTGATTCAACTCATCGACATGTGCCGTTATGTTAATCTTTTGTGCAAATCCACCAACTCTTCCTCTTCTCTGAAGCAGCCAAAAATGGCCTCGCCCCCTTTGTTGCATGTTTCCGGGGGCAGTGACATCACCAAAACTGGGAAGAAGCTTGTTGTAGTCCCTACCAGCCATTTGTTGTAGTCCTTAAAAAGCAATTTCTGTAAAAGAAAATATCTCCCTTTGCATTGAATTTTGGGCATCATAACTTTGCAGATGTTGTTCATACTCAAACAGCAACATTACACACTAACTAAAGTTAAAAAAGTGAAATCATAATCAAGGGCCTCTTTAATAACAGTAATTCAATACTGTACTGTACAGTTTTATATACTATACAGCTTAAATATGGTGTAAATAATACATAATGGTTTACATTTACATTGAATTATAGCAGTAGTTTCCTTCTCCATTGTATCTGAAAAATATTTCAGAGTAAAAAATAAAAGAAAAAAAAATGTATATTTGGCAAACAGTCAGAAAGCAGAACAAAGTATATACATCCATACTACATCTATTCTAATCTTATTAAATGGCTGGGTACTCTTAAGAACTTGCAGAGCAAATTGAAAAGTTTTCTGTCACAACGTAAAATATATAGACGACTCTAAAGTTCATAAAAATTGTGTATTGTTCTGTTTTAATCCTAAACTTCAATTCCAGACAACCTCATAGCAGCAAAGTGGATCCCTGGGTCATCCATTCAGCAATACTAGGCCAAATTTCAGCTGCCATGGCTCACGATGAATGAGTGAATATTGATGAACATGGAAGATCTACAGGGGCAATCTTTTTCCCCCCCTTTGGCGGAACGAGGGAGGAGAGAGGCGCCTCGGCGGTCCCGTGGGAGGAGTGCACCTCTCTCAATATTCAGAATATTCTGGTTGAAGTTCAGAGAGAGATATCAATCTCACTTTGAAGCGCCAGGCCTTCATTTGTTTGTGAGAGATGTGAGGTGTTCGCCAGATGACTGTGCCAATTCTTCAAAAGCCACTTACAGTAGAGACACTCACTGTAGCGTTTGCTTTTGTTGTCTGGGCTCAGATGACTCTCAAACCCAATAGTGAAGCCTTGATTGAAGCAGTGCACCCAATTCACCTGTGCGTTAAGGAGAATGCGCAACCTTTGCTATGACAGAGTGAAGATGAATGCAAAGGGTATTGCTGGTAAATAAAAATACAAAAAGCAGAAATTGTTATAATCAGGCAAAGTAGATATACTATAAATAAACAGACATGTAAAAAAGTAAAACTGTCCACCAAATACACCAAATAAGTTTTTAAGTACACTCTAAAAATTGTTGAGTTAAAAACAACCCAAGTTGGGTTGAAAATGGAAAAACCCAACGGTTGGGTTAAATGTTTGCCCAACATACTGGGCAGTTTTATTTAACACAACTATTGTTTAAAAATTACTATATGGCTGGCTTAAAATGAACCCAAAATAGATTGGAAATTAAAAATCAGACACATAATTACTAGAGGCAACAATAATAATCAAAAGGTGAACATTTATTAATAAGGAATTTAATAAATGTTTATTGTTTAATTATTAAACCTTTTAATAAATGTTCATTTATTAAACATATTAATAAATGTTTATTTATTAAAAATATTAATACATTTTAATTTCCAATATACTTTGGGTTTAATTTTTTTTTATTTTTTTAAACAATAGTTAAGTTAAACAAAACTACCTAGCAGGTTGGGCAAACATTTAACCCAACCGCTGGGTTAAAACAACCTATTCACTGGGTTAAAACAACCCAATTGCTGGGTTTGTCCATTTTCAACCCAACTTGGGTTGTTTTTAACCCAGCATTTTTTAGTGTATGTTACCAATTGTTTGTTGATATACTTTCCTTATTTATTAGACTGACAGAAATAATGTAGATTTATGCACATTTTAGCTATCAAAATAGCAAATATAATGAAGCTAAATGCCATTATGAAGACTATATGTTTTTTTTAAATAATAAAATAAAATAAAATAAAATAAAATAAAATAAAATAAAATAAAATAAAATAAAATAAAATAAAATAAAATAAAATAAAATAAAATAAAATAAAATAAAATAAAATAAAATAAAATAAAATAAAATAAAATAAAATAAAATAAAATAAAATAAAAAATAAAATAAAATAAAATAAAATAAAATAAAATAAAATAAAATAAAATAAAATAATAAAATAAAATAAAATAAAATAAAATAAAATAAAATAAAATAAAATAAAATAAAAAATCCCAGCCCTCACTCCAGCGGGCTCACTGCTTCACGGCAGTACCACCCACTAGCATTTATAAACACATTCACATGGCTGTCAATTTGCTTCAATTTTGTGTCACTTTGGAGAGGATTTCATCACCTGGAGGCTCTCCACTTACCGCTGAGGTGCTGTTATTTTTCTTCTCTTTGTCATCAACACTTGTTTTCAGAGTAGTGGCATGTGTTGTGTGTGTGTGTGTGTGTGTCAGGATGTTGGTTGCGGTTTTAGCAAAGCAATGGGCCATGCCGGCCTCTCTGTGAGCGTGTTTATAAGGGGAGTCTTCATGGCCACTCAGTTGAGCCTGGTTTACCAACACTATTGATTGCAGGTGATGTTCTGGACAGAGTCCATCTGACCTCTTAGGGGACTTAAATACATCATTGTCCTGGAGGGGGACCTCGAGAGACCTCCTGACCACAGATGAAAACATACACACATGCAACCACAGTGACATCTTTGGTGAAATAAAGTCATCGTCACAAAGAGAATTCACAGATCTATTTAAAATCTTAAGTTACATTTAAATATTATAGAGAATGAAAAATAAAATGGTGAAACTTTCCTCTTAGATATGCAATATCACAACATCATGCAGCTCTTCCCTTTTGATTCCCTGGAATACTAATTAGATTTCTTAATATGCAATCATGTTAACATTCAGGCTAATTTGTGTACCATGCATCTTTGTTTTCAAACACACCTTTGAGCAATTGATGGAAATCCAATGAGACGTAGGCTTACCTGCCATGAAACTACCATGTCTGCTGCAGACGCGAGGCAGGGACAGGGGGAAGTACGTTTTAAATTAATTACCATCAGGCCCCTTGTAACTGTTCACTTTTGTAAACAAACATTCTAATGTGCAGTAATTAATTAAATCTGCCACTCTCCCCCTCTCCTCTCATTGATCTTTCTTGGTTTTAGCTTCTAAATCTAGTCAAGGTGTTTTTCACTGGTAGTCAAGTGCCAGGTGAGAGTCTCATTTGAAGGATATTTCCAAGGATCTTCTGGAATCTGAAGGCATCAGCAGTATATGATGGTTTTTCACAGGAACTTCCTTTGGGGTAATGTACAACCAGTCTTCATGGGTTGGAGAATAGAGCCTGTTGGTTTTGGCTGGAGCTGAGATCTTAGGGGCCTCCACTGCTTTTGGCCAAATCATCAGGAGCCCTGGGCAGGCATGACTGCTTCTCATCATGAAGAATAATGTTTGGCCTGGCAGACCATTAGGGATGCTAATTTTTGTTGGCTTTGTGATGTCACTTCTGATATCCTGGCAATCTGGCGGGGATTACCCAATGCGGACGTACAACCCAGTTTGCCAGGTTCTATTTCTTGTCTCGGCCCCAGTCGAAACTCTAACGCCACCTGCCTGCTAATGAGCACTGGCGTTGGGGATGCCCATGTGGACCGTGTGGCAGGAATAACCATACACTAGCATCACCTAAAGCTCTATGTGAGCGAATGTGGCATGCGGCGTGACAGATGTTGTGCGGTGTAGAGACTATCAGAGGGGGATCAAAGGCACAGATACAAACAAACCCCTGTATAATTCACCTCTGGCTCTGAATCATCCATTCAGAACAGAAATGATTCGTCACCTCACTCCTTCGATGGCTAAAATGGTTTGCCCATATTGAATTTCACCTACAGAACATCCTGCTTGCGCCTTCACTTCAGAGAGAATGCAATTATAGTATTCTCCAATCTCATATTTCATTTGAGATGCCTTAACAGCTATTAAAATATATTAAAGATATGAAAATTCTCCCATCATTTACTCACCCTCATGTCATTCCAAACCTTTCTTTCATCTGTGGAACATAAAAAGATATTTCTATAAAAAATGTTTTTTTTTTTGTTTTTTTTCTTCATGGGGTCCAATGTTGTTTGTATATAAAATTATATGAGTAAATAAAGAATTTTCATTTTCATTTTGGGGTGAATTATGCCTTTAATTTACACTATTTGAACTGCATGGTAGGCTCTCATTTACCCCAAACGTACACTTCCTATAGCTTGTTTAAAGGCCCATTCACACTAAGGATAACTATGCACTCTAAAAATGTTAGTTGGCAAGTTGGGTTGAAAATGGACAAACCCAGCAATTGGGTTGTTTTAACCCAGTGGTTGGGTTAAATGTTTGCCCAACCTGCTGGGTAGTTTTATTTAACCCAACTACTGATTAAAGATGACTATATGGCTGGCTTAAAATGAATCCAAAATAGGTGAGAAATTAAAAATCAGACACATAATTACTAGAGGCAACAATAATAATCAAAAGGTGTACATTTATTAATAAGCAATTTAATAAATGTTTATTGTTTATTATTCATTATCTTATTAATAAATGCTCATTTATTAAACATATTAATAAATGTTAATTTCCAGCATATTTTGGGTTCATTTTAAGAAAGCAATACAGTAATTTTTATACAACAGTTGAGTTAAATAAAATTACCCAGCACTTTAGGCAAACATTTAACCCAACCACTGGGTTAAAACAACCCAATTGCTGGGTTTGTCCATTTTCAACCCAACTTGGGTTGTTTTTAACCCAGCATTTTTTAGAGTGTAACAACAACAATAAAGATATATATTTAAAAATTGTTCTAAATTTAAAAGAATAGCAAAGTTATAACAAGGCGGCACAGGGGAGCGATATCATCATCGGAATCACTTTCATAATGATTTTTTCCAGCTAATGAACAATAAAAACATTGACGGCCAATCAACTGACCCAACTTTAAAGGGTTAGTTCACCCAAAAATGAAATTTCTGTCATTTATTACTCACTATCATGTCGTTTCAAACCTGTAAGACCTTTGTTCATCCTCAAAATGCAAATTAATATATTTTTGATGAAATCTCTAATAGAAAGCAACGAAATTACCACATTCAAGGTCCAGAGAAGTAATAAGGATATAGTAAAAATAGTCTATGTGACTACAGTGGTTCAACCTTAAAGTTATAAAGCGACGAGAATACTTTTTATGCATAAAAACAAAACAAAAATAATGACTTTATTGAACAATTTTTCCTCTTCCTTGTCAGTCTTCTACACAGTTGACGCAGTGAACTCAGCGCAAGCTTCAGTGTTTACATCCGAACGCCAACTCATTATTAGCCGGCTTCTGCGTCAGCATCACATACATGCGTCGTGCTGCTCACGTGAACAGATTCGGAAAACATGGAAGCTCTGCTGCACAACACTGACAGGGAAGAGGAAAAATTGTTGAATAAAGTCATTGTTTTTGTTTTGTTTTCGCGCACAAAAAGTATTCTTGTCGCTTCATAACATTAAGGTTGAACCACTGTAGTCACGGTGACTATTTTAACAATGTCTTTACTACTTCTCTGGACCTTGAATGTGGTAATTTCGTTGCTTTCCATTAGACATAAAAAAAACCTCTCGGATTTCATCAAAAATATCTTAATTTGTGTTCCGAAAATGAACAAAGGTCTTGCAGGTTTGGAACGACATGAGGGCGAGTACTTAATGACTTCATTTAACTTTTGGGTGAACTAACCCATTAAAGAGGGTGAGCATTCAAAACAGCAGACGTCAAAACTGCAGCACATACTTATAATAAACAGAACTTCATTGCTGATGGTGAGGATGTCATTATGTAGCTATCATACTTGATGTAAACAAGCCTTTAGAGGTGAATTAAGACTGCATGAGTAGCTGTGGCCAGTGGAGAGTTCTTATTATTTGTAATATAACACAGCGTTACTGTAATTTTGGAGCAGAGCGATACTTGCCAGGTGAGCTACTTTTGAAGAGTCCATGCAAATCTGAAAAAAGTCAAAAAGTCAATTACACAAGCAGCTCAAGCGTGCACCAATGAAAGCTGGTGATGTTTTATTGAAGAGGTCCTTTAACTCACGTGAAATCCAGTGCTGTGCACCTTCTCCGGAGCACTGGTGTCAGGTGACCTCCCAGAGTCCAGAAAACAACTCTCAGGTGGTCTGCCATGCTCCAATAGGCTGCCCGTTACCCCCGTACACCCGAATGCATCAAAGGAACCTATGAGCATATCAAAGTAGGGTCAACTTCACAGTGAAAGCATTAGCTTATAGCCATTTCTAATAATTATTTGCAGTGTACCGGGCTCTGCTTCTCATTCTCTCTACTGGGCAGTGCTAACTAATTAAGGCACAGCAAGACTAACAAAACACCAATTAATTACAATTACAAAAAGATCAGGTGTAGCTCTTCAATCACCAACAGAGAAAAATTAGCTCACTTTTTATTCTAGACACTGGTCAACCAAACACAGAGTATTGCATATTAGAGGAAGTTTTACACTGTAGATGGCTGCATTTAGCACAGTGGCATCGCAAAGACAATAAGTAAAAGATTCTCTCTTCACTTGTACCAAACTATATGCCAAGCTGTTATAGAGGGCAACATGCTGTCACCACAAATCGATCTGAAAACAGAAGCATCTGCATCTGGAGATGGGGCTAATGGAGGCATTGCCTTGGGTGTGTGATGGAGACAGCTTATTTTTTCCATGTGATTATCCTAACAGTGCTGCTTATATACAAATGTAAATGGGCTGCTTAGAAGCTCCCCCTCCCTCCATGTTTCTCTCTCTTTCTCCCTCTCTCTCTTCCATCTGCTAGACAATAGTTTTTAATCTTTAATCCATGAGCAACCACTGAACACCAGTGAATTGCAAATTACAGATGTTTTACTGTCTCAGCTATTTTTTTTTTTCTCCCCCGTTTTGCTTTCCAGCTTCCCACTGTCAGTCAGTGTCTCGCACATATCCTGTGCCATCATGGCACCATATGACACTGTCATCATTTGGTAATTAAACCCGTACTGGCTTTAAATATGAAAAGCTGGCAAGGGGAGATGAGTTGATGGGGCTCGCTGTTGTGGGGACCAGATTTCACAAAAAGCATCCAGATTTCCACAGGGAGAATTTTTTACTTTTTCCCACATTATTTATTGTCTCTTATACTGTTTTTAGTGCCCTTCACCAGTATGCCAGGTTACATTTTTCTGACTCTGATTTTGAGATATTTAATTTGCCCATAAAGCAAAATGTTCATGTTAACACATTTTGTTCAAACTAACTACTTCTTTAGAAGTTAGTTTGTTAGTTCACCCAAAAATGAAAATTCTGTCATCATAGACTCACCCTCATGTTGTTCCAAACCCATTTGACTTTCTTCTGTGGAATAACAAAAGATTATATTCATTGAAATAATTTTTAGATATATTTATTTTTGCCTTTATTTGTGCAGTTTACAGAGAGAATGAGAGGCTGGAATGGAACCACAATATATTTTGAAGAATGTTTCAAATGTTTTTGTACATACAATGCAAGTAAATGAGGTCCAAATAAACACTGGATGACATTGATTTACACTGTATTGACAAACAGACAAACAAAAAAACATGGGGGTGAGTAAATGATGACAATTTGAATTATGGCTGAACTATCCCTTTATCAAATGTTATACAGATGTACATATAGTTTCCATCACAAGAGGAGTCTATGACATAATATTGTTCATCGTTTCCAAAAAAAAAAAAAGAAAAAAAAAAAAAGAGGGATGATAAATGATGAGTGCTGAACTCACAGGGTGCATGAACCCACTGCGCCCTTCCTTCAAGAAGAAGAAGGGAGGGTGAAACTTATTTAAAGCTAAATGTGGCAAGAACTGGGACATGTTCAAAAAGCCTTGCTGAAGGGAAGGAAAGGTGCGTATGTCCGAGGGGGCTGGAGAGAACAGAAGCGCTGCCCCATTAATCCACCACAGCCTCTGCTTTGAGAAACAGTGTGTAGTGTTGACCAGTGTAATGGACTATGCAATAAAACCATAATCAGCCACTCCCTGAGTTTTCAATCTGGAATCACGTCGTCTTCAGTCGATGCCCTATCCAAATGGATGATAACAGGAGAGATCTCACATCCATTACAGACACTCCAACAACCTTTATTGCCAATCAAATGGCCCTGTTCTGAATCCTCCTTTGGCTTCCCCTGTATCACTGTTATATCTGAGTGTGGAGTGTGGGAGACGTTCTCTCTTCTCAGTTATGGCTTGCCATAGATCAAGGTCACTGTTTCTGTGATCATTACACCACTGAAGGTGACAGGCTGCATTTACAGGGCGATGATCAGAGGCCAGTGTGGGAGCCGAGCGGCTCTGTATTTCTCAGAAGGATAATAGATATGCACTCACACACACACATTTACAGTGAAACAAAGCATCTCTACAGCACAGGGAAATCAAGTCTCTCTCTATCGCACTCCAGGCACACGTTCCCAAATGCTCCTGGGCTACTGCTGAAACGGGTCAAGGTCCTATGAATGATCTCCAAAATATCAACCATATGATCTTATTGAAAATATAAATGTCACAACTGGTTAAGATAATAAACCATTTAATCCTGCATTTATGCATGTATGTAAGTGTGTGCGTGAAGAGTGAGGGGGGATATTAGAATCATGCCATGGGGTGCATCAAGGAGGTCGCTGCTTTCCATATTGCAGTCGTGTTAGTGGAAGCTGTTTCCTGTCTGTTTTGAACAGTGGCAGCTGGCTTGAGAGCACCCTGGGTTGCCTCAGGGTCCAACACACACACACACACACACACACACACACACACACACACACACACACACACACACACACACACACACACACACACACACACACACACACAAATTGCAATTGGAAACTCATTATATATAGGAATATTAAAATACATTATGATTCGAAAATTAAGATTAGATTTTTTTTTTAAATTTATTTACCATAACCATTTATATATATATATATATATGTTTGTGTGTGTGTGTTTTATTATATATGTACACACATACATGCACACACATTATGGTTTCTAATATATATATATATATATATATATATATATATATATATATATATATATATATATAATAAAAATATATATATATATATATATATATATATATATATATATATATATACATACATACATATATATTAAATATATATACCTATATAATAAATAACAGATAATACTTAAGAAGAGTATTAAATAATATTCAAGTTCATATTTATCTCTTTTTAGGGGTCTTTCTATTTGCTTCATTCAGTCATTTGGAAAAGAAAAGAAAAGAAAAGAAAAGAAAAGAAAAGAAAAGAAAAGAAAAGAAAAGAAAAAAGAAAAGAAAAAAGCTATAGTCTATAATCCATAAATAATAGTAATCAGCCTACAGCAATTTAAAATAATTGTATCTACTGATAAACTACATAATAAAACCGTTACTTTTCGTATATATTTATTTCTATACATCAGCTTCGCACTGAAACATTCTCACAACGAATAACACGCGTATTCATCTGATTCGACATAAAAACCATAGATGTGGTTTATTGCAAAACGCCAACTATGCGAGGAGAACAGTCGCGCGGCCACTCAAGGATTCAGTACATTAAAGTAGCAAAACGACACGGAATTATGTTGTGAGCAATATGGCTCAAATGTTCGATGCGGATGCATGTATAGCCCCATCACAAATGCACATATAAGTAGAGCGGATGAGTGGGAACTTCCGTCAGAGCTTAACAGCGCGAGCGATCGCGAAGAGAAAAGAGGAAAGGGATGATAAAGTCTACTAACTGGAACATTAACAGACAAGTAACTTGCAAATATGCCGTATTACAAAATCTAAAAGAACGACAGAGCGTGGTAAAGAGATAAAACTGTACATTAAATTATTATAGCCTCAACTTCACCTAGTTAACAAACATTTTGTGTGAATCTGCTGTTGTCAGAGTTTAGGGATCTAAAACGTCAGAATTGTGCTTACTGAAGCCAGAGAGGGCCGGCGAAATCGATTTCATTAAAACATGGGTGGACGCCTTGTTACATGTGCAATGCTCTACATCAGACTAATTTAATTGTCCTGAATGTTAATTACTAGTGACAGAGACGTGTAACTATTATAATGTTTCTAAGGAATAAAGCCAGCAACAGAAATGCAGAACTAGCGGTTTCATTCAACCTTAACATACAGACTTCACATTCTCAAGATTCTTTTTATAAATCTGATCCCTCAGCGACAAATGGTATTTTCTAGGCTACTTTAAAGTTATGCATGCAGAGTTGTCCTAGTTTATTTTATTTATTTATTTTTGTATTTACCTGAACTGGCATTAACAGGCTAATGAAATCTATTTTAAACAAAAAGGGACTTAATTCTATTGTACAATATTTATAATTCCAACAAAACTGCAAATAAAGTGAGCTATATGAACTGCAACGTTATTCTAGTGCAAAGCAGGAAACGTTACGTTGGTTTAAAATACAACCAACTATCATCCCCAACAAATGAGTAAAGGCTTGTTTCCGTGACAGGGGGGAGCACACCTTTGACTGCTCAACTGAAAAGTTTGGCCTTTCCTTTTTTTTCTGCCGGCTGGTGAGGCGGGTATAAGGATTACTGTGCTGTAAGGTGGCTATAGTCTCTTAACTCATTTCAAAGGTTTACGAAACACTGGTAACGTATATAAATTGTGGACAATAGCATACAGAAATAAAAGTATAGCTATGTGCCATCAGGTGTTAATTCAATTGACCTGGCAATTAAATATGCAACATCAAGGTAACTATTCAACAGCATTGTTTGATCAATGTTTTTAGGAAATTAATTAAATCTATCTATCTATCTATCTATCTATCTATCTATCTATCTATCTATCTATCTATCTATCTATCTATCTATCTATCTATAAAAAATAGCTTTGGAATGACTTTAAGTAATATAATATTGCCAAAGCTATATTATTATTAGCCTATTATTATTATTATTATATGACTTAAACTTAAGTTAAACAATATAACACATTTAAAAATTTGTAAACAGCTAGAAACACACACACACACACACACACACACGCACGCACACACGCACACACACGTCAAAACTACTTAATATAACATGTAATTAATCTGACCTCATAATACATTAGCATGAATTCAAATTCCGTTTTAGCTCGTTTATAGACCCTCCTACTGAGAACAGGTTCACCTTAAAGTTCAGCCAATGAGCAGCACGAATCAGTTATCATAAGCATTCACGCGAACTTCTGAGCAAACTTCATACAAGTTCACTATCAGAACATTTTAAGCTTATACGTGCACACATAAGCATATAAACATATGTTTTCAAAAGATGATGAATATTTATCGCTATAAGTCCTACCTTTGAGTCTCCTAAACGTAAACGCCTGCGTGCGGATCTTAGCATATCTCCATACTCTTTAGTCCCCTCTTTACTTCCAACAGACAAGTTTTATTCTTTCTTTTTATATAACACCTGCAACGCTTTATTTGCTTTGATTGCTATTTTCCCTCCTTTATCAATCTAGTTCAGTGGAGCAGAGGTTGCTCTCCTTTTTTGTTGTCGTCTAAACCGTTTAGTTTTGGATGATCGGTCAAAGGTTGTGAAAAGCAGCGGGGAGAGGCAGGACGCCCAGCCGAGGAGGGAACGCAGGAGGCCGGACAGATCTAGTGGGCTGCATCGACGAAACGGACCATTAGACAGGGAAAAGCCATGGCTCACAGCTCTGGTCGATCAGGTAAGCGCAGGGCTCTCTTTTCGTCTCGCCAAACAGTGTGAGTGTTTATTTTCTAGCGGTAGGGGTGAGTCGCCGTCAGCTCAGGTAAGAACATACAGTAGGTGTAGTAGCTACTTTTCAAACGCAAACTACTTGACCAGCGACTAACCTTTTATTGACCGCCCTATAGTGTTGCAAGCGCAGTCGTCTGTTTGCTCTTACGGTTGTAATTTGCGTGGTGGAAAGTCTGACATTTGCCTTGCCAATCTGTACATGTGATTCACGCTGGAATTATGTTATTATGCGATGCTATTAGCTGGGCCCGTGTGTTGACATAAGTGCTCACTGTAATCCATAATAGTATTACTGCGGGATTTCTCATTGCATAATTCAAATATTAATTTTCCCAAAACATTAGCCTTTTTGCAATCGCATAGTTTTTATGGCAATATTAATAGACTAATATTTTAAATAGCCTAGTATTAGGCTACGAGTATATTGTTGTCGTTGTTGTTATTAATATGTTGTCGTCATTGTTTATGCAGTTCGCTTAATTGAAAACATAGATCATATGCTAATTCACCTTTCTATTTTGGGTATAAATGTGAAGATCAATATAACACTTGTAATAATCTAATTAATTATGGTAAAATTAAAAGCAAGTACAAAATCAATCTCTGATGCTGTGGACAGAACTCAATTGATGGTCCATCTGTTCACTCTATAGACACCATGAATGGGTAATCTAAAGACACAGCTGATATCATGACTATGGCGTTGTGAATGCCGTTTTGTTGTTTTGGTTACAGCGGTCAAATATTTGGAAACCTCAATTTTTTTGTTGATTGAAGAACTAGATGTTAAAACATCCCGATATGTAATTAATATAGGAAAGAGTCATTTGGGGATAAAATTATTTTTCGTACTCAATAATTTAGGCAGCCTATTTTGGGCAACACAACAAAAACTATATTATTATTATTATTATTATTATTATTATTATTATTATCCTATTATTATTATTATTATTATTATTATTAATGCCAGTAGGCCTATTATTCGGCAGACTGTTTAATTTCTATGATAATCTTTTGAACTTGACCAGAGATTGGTCTTATACTCTTAGTTTTAACTTTTTTTCCAAGAAAAAAAACAAACAAAAAAACACTGTTTTCCACAATGGCAAAACCCAAAACGATTTCTCCGTTATTTTTTTCAGTCTGACAAATGAATACCTCTCGAAAATTCTAAAACAGCAGCGATTGAAAATCGCAGTAAGTGTATATCAGACTCCTTAAAATTCCATTATGGGTTACTCCTGCTGTAAAAGCTAAGGATACTTGCATTCTCCTAGGCTATAGCACACTGACGTGGACAGCAGGTCTAGTGGAGTGGAAACTATCGATTGGTGACGTTGACAATATTACAGTGAATGAGTTGAAACCTATGGGCTTTTAAAAGGGGAAATAGAAATATTGGAAAGTCGAATAGAAGTGATTTTCTGCGTTCTCATTGGACGTTCATCGCTGTTCACTTTGACTAACAAACTTATGTGGCGTATAGCAGAGGCTGTCAAAACAGATGCACTGTATCACTGCACCTTCGCGTGCAATCGAGTATCTCTCTCTCTTTCTCTCTCTCTCTCTTTCTGACTAGCTCTCTTTTGACACGTTCGATCACTCTCTCCCAATAGTTATCTTAAGAGTAAAACCTCATGTTCACAAAGGGCTGATCTAAAGAAAATGCAAAATGTGAAAGTTTTCAAACACCCAAAGCAGACCTCAAAAAATATTTTGTATGTTTACCCGCTTATTTAAAACGGCACGCTTGCAGTTTATTACACATTCTACCTTTGCCCAGCTGTGACAGGACGCATATCATCTAGAAGAAAACAAAACAAAAAAATTATAACGTTGAGGGGCCACGTGAAATATATAAGTCGCAATACAGCCTTTAGTATTCAATGGTCGCTAAGATCAGTTGCAATTAGTTTTCCTATCATTTAACAGAGGAAGTAACTAATATAGTAAAGGGGAGTGGAGGCAAAAAGCTGGGGTCTTGCGGGGAAATAAAAGCAGCTTTAGGGGAAATGTGTAGTCGAGTGTGAAATTACAGCCCATGGTGTTACATATTGTACCAGAAGCTCCCTCCAAAAATACTAACAAAAAGAAGAATCGTCCCCAAATTTAGCCGGGAGGCATAACATAACATAGCCTCCTGTTCTTTTAGCCGAACCTACAACGGTCACAGTGCGAACACTTTATAAATGTGTAAAGAGTCTGCTTCAGTCAAGCCAAAGCCTGCACTTTTTAACAATTACTACGGGCATTTTTGTTTTAAACATAGGTGCTTAAATTCAGCTCTATGTGTAGGCTACGTGCCATTTTACTAAAAACGAAAACAGTAAAAACAATAATGATGGCAGCAATAATAACAATATAATAATAATAATTGAATGCATGCTATATATATATATATATATATATATATATATATATATATATATATATATATATATATATATATATATATATATATATATATTTATATACGTAAAATAAGTGCATACGATTCTATTTGTATTTTAACGGGATAAAAATACATTTTCCAGAAAAATATGAAATTTAGGATAGGAAGCTTTATTACTTGCTTCAGAAGTGGGAAAAAAGTAAACATGATCACTATCCAGGATCTAAAAACTTATATGATTCTTATAAAAAAAAAAAAAAATTTCTCTGACATAAGAAATATAAACAGTTTATATTGAATTACTGTAGATAGATAGATAGATAGATAGATAGATAGATAGATAGATAGATAGATAGATAGATAGATAGATAGATAGATAGATAGATAGATAGATAGATAGATAGATAGATAGATAGATAGATAGATAGATCTGGTTTAAAATTTAAAAAAAAGTGAAACGTCAAGGGAAGCATATTAGGTACACTCGCTAATCAACTATATCATAAACAAACTGACAAAACCACGAGTCAACGATGAACAACCGTCGTTCTCAGCTCTTATGCATCTGAGCTTTAAGTAAAAACAATAAGTAAGAAAAATAAATAAAACGAACAAACATTAAGTTCACCACTTGTCATCAGCAATCAAGAATTTTGTTGGATAACCATAAAACAAACTTCAAGAACCTCCCTCAGTGAAATAAAGCAAACTAAGCAGCGCCATCTACAGAAAAGCCTACAATACAGCATCCTAAACAGCATGGCCAAAAGAGACAATCCTTTCACTAACATTTGACAGGCCAAACTTAGTAGTGTTGTTATAGTTTAAAATGCATTATTCATATAGTAATTCTTGATTGTCAGATAGCTGTCAAATGCACTAGATAATGTTTGTCAGAAATTGAGATTATAGGCTACATTTAGGCTACATTATACCTGCACACTTCGAATATTTATGCTAAATAGTATTGTTTACATTTCCCGTATTTCCTAAAACAGACTACCTTGTTCTAGAAAAAAAATGCCACACGCTAGGCTAATATTGCTTAACAATTTAATAATAGCTTATTTAACGCCAATGCATTATAATATATGTTCGGAAAAATGTGGAAACATCCGACAAGACCTAAGCTAAATAGAAAAAAAAAATAAACAAATAAAGACAGTAGAAATAGAAACATAAAGATTAAGACCTTTCGTCATCCTTAACTATTCTCATCATGACAACATAGTGCCCATCAACCACACACACACACACACACACACACACACACACACACATTCAGTCTCTACGTTTAGGTCACCAATATGATTCAAACATGATTCATGTAGTTTGACAACATACAGTTTCGAAATACCACGATGCCTGGCCGCTGGTGGTACCGCTTCCTTTCCACTTGTCTTTTAATTTCCTCGATTTTTTTAACCCATCTCTCCTCATTTCCCTGTTTGCATCCCTCCCCTTCCGAAGTGTCAGATGAAGAGACCTCCTCATTTGGTGCTCCAGCTTTTTGCGTTGGCGAATCACAAAGTGTTGGAATCTATTGCCTTTGTCTGACATGTCATCCATCTCTATGCGAGGGGGGATCTGGGAAGGAGGGGGGCGGTGGACTGCAGCTTTTAGAAACAGACACACTGAGAAGAGGGGTTTCAGTCTCAGCCCAAAGCTTCTAACAGGCACATCCCATTCTTGAAGAGAGGGGGACCGAGAGACACTCGCCGTGTCCATGTTTTTTCCTGTCATCCCCGGACGAATCTGACTGTACCCCTCAGACTTTACCAGAAACGCTTCTCCATATCGAGGAATTTACACTGCAGTTTCACCAGAGGACACTGGAGGAGACGCAACCACTAATGCTTGCGTTCCCTTAAATATGTAGCTAACAAATATTAACTGAACGACTGATTACGCTAACGTTCCTGCGTAAAAGATTTTTTGAGAGACTAGTGCAGGACATGATCTGCACCTGACCAGCCTCGTGTCTTCATTGAATGGACTGATCAGCACGAGATAAAGTTCGTCGCTCGCTGAAGAACTTCTCCTGTACACTGGCATCGGAAGCACTGTGCTTTGAACGGATAGCGATCTTTATTAATTCCAATTATAGCTACATAATCAAGGCGAGACGGCGACCTCAGTCGATTATCTTTCCTTCCTTTGCTATCCCATGGATATTCACTGCAAAGCAGACCCCTTCTCGGCGATGCACCGTGAGTAAAATATCAGTTTTTTTCCCTTCAAAAATCTCTACCTTGTTTAGCATAAATCAAGTAAATTGTTTAGCGTTTCGGTAGAGTTGGCTTTGTAAGACAGTAACCTGTCCGAATTAAGCTACTCGCTCTTAACAAGTTTTTTAAAGCTCTTACAAAAAGGTATAAATGTTTTTTTTTTATTTTTTTTTTTTTTTATATTGTATAGCATAGGCTACTTCTCGCTCGGTAAAGCGAATACGGAAAGTAGTCACCGCGAAGAAATATCAGCGATCGCTTATGTTATACTAAGCGGCCTTTTAATCGTTTGTTCCGACAAAAAGTGGTTCAAAAAGTCGATTGCAATATTTAGCGTATTTTAATTTAAAATTACTCATTCTGCGTTGTATGTAAAATGTAAATGGTTCGTGCATATTTCACGCAATATGTTTCTTATTTTTGAGTTCAATGTTTGAGTAAATTAGGCTACTGACACATGTGAAGTGACAAGAGATGTAGCTATAGGCTACTGCAAAAAATATTTATTTATCATAAATATCTAACATGTGCCGACGCGATAAATATCGCCAAATGATTAAATTATTTTACAAAACATTGCCTTTTAAAAACCGTACATTTTTTAAAGCGCGGGGTTTTTAATCCAAATAAATGTGCTCTACATTTTGAAAATGAGAGAGAAAAGGTTTGCTGTTAGGCACGATAATAAGAATTTTAAAAGTGAGTTATTTGTGCTATGTTGTTGAAAACACGGTATTGAAACAAGATGACGGAAGGCCTGGGTATAATTTAAATAATTAATTCTTAATTATTTTGCAGTAGCCTACTCCATGGTTGTAATATGAGTTATCAAAGCTCTTTTTAATTATTTACAATAATTGTGCAAGGAAAATTAAACAGGTTGAAACATAATCTATGCGACATGTGTTTGGCTGCAATGGAATAGAAGAGGAAAATACTACCTAACTGCAGCGGGTCTTGTGGGTAGAATAGCTCATGACGTTTTGCTAGTGTTTACAATCATGATTGCGTATAAAAAAAGAGGGTTATGGGTGGAATAATAATAAATTATTATTATTATTATTATTATTATTATATTATCCGTACAACTGTATAATATAACAATATAGTTATTTATCATGCTGTCTTGTGCTGACAAATATATAAACATAAAGCAAATTGATTGAAGTAACTATAAATTAAAAATTTTGCCCAACGTACAAATGTAATTTGTTTTAACTGTAGCCTATGAGGAAAACATTATTAACCGTCACGTGAACCTTTTGATGATAATTGATTAATATTGTCATAGTAGCCTACAGTAGTAGCTAGGCTAAAAGCAAAAAAAAAAAAAAAAACAAGGAGGTCAAAACATTTTACTCATTCTATTTCTCAGTTACTATACATTATAGCTTACTGTCTTATTGTTTATGGTTGTCCACACGTGCACATACAGGTAGTGTGAGTGTGTGTGTGCGCGCGCTCTCATGCGGAGAGTGTTAAAGAGAGAAAGAGAGAGAGAGTGAGGGGAGAAATAGAAAATTAAATGCTTCTGTGTGGTAGCCATGTTAACGGCGCAGCCTATCTTCTATATGTATGTAATGTTATGCTTTTTGTGTCTGTGTTGTTGTATCCCATATAGGGCACGGCGGTGTGAACCAGCTAGGAGGGGTGTTTGTGAATGGCAGACCCCTACCTGACGTGGTCAGGCAAAGAATCGTGGAGCTCGCGCACCAAGGAGTCAGACCTTGTGACATCTCAAGACAACTACGGGTCAGCCATGGCTGTGTCAGCAAAATTCTCGGAAGGTACGAAAAATTACAGATGTAGCAAATTTGTCCAACTATAGAGAACTGATACTAGTAATCAAATGTTATTGCTTCATGTACTAAATAAACATCCTATTGTACTGTAATGCATCGTATTAGTAAGTTTTTTCCTTTTAGTGAAAAGGTGTAATATTAAATTCACTTAATTCATTGTGAAGGAGGAAGGATATGTTTTCTAGGAAACTGTTATAGATTTTTGAATTTTGTGAAATATTTTTCAGCTATCAAAAGGATCTTATAAGGTATTCTGCACTTTAAATGTTCCTTAGAAATTATGAGATGTGTTGGTGGCATGTATTAATCGTGGGATGCATGGGACATATCAGTCGCTGAGGAAACCGTTTGATAAATGAATGATTGCGATTTTAGATCGCAGGCTACGAATGTTAATGATTGAAGACGCAAAACCTATTGAATGTACATGTTAAAATAGAAATTACACATTTTCCCGTATCAAGGGTTGGGGAAAAAAATAACATCTGATAATTTAAAAGTCAAAATATATTTAAATCATTAGATTGTATGGTCCGTATTCATAACTCATTGTTTATAAATAGCCTTTATGCTCAATGCCACACGCTAGAGAAAAAAAAATCGCCATCGCTATGACGTGAGGAAAATTTTAAATAACGAATTATCGCTCTCATCTTTTCCAGATATTATGAAACCGGCAGTATTAAACCTGGAGTTATTGGGGGGTCCAAACCAAAAGTGGCGACGCCCAAAGTTGTGGATAAAATCGCAGAATACAAGCGGCAGAATCCCACAATGTTCGCCTGGGAGATCAGGGACCGACTCCTGGCCGAGGGCGTTTGTGACAACGACACAGTACCAAGTGTTTCATCTATAAACAGGTAAAGCGGGTTAAAATTCCTTTTTCACATTTTAAATTTCACATTTATTTGAAAAAAACATGATGTCAGTGACAGAACACAACTATTTGTTAATTCCGTTCTCTACCGACCTTCAGCAGTAGAGTCTACTGTTATCAAAACGGCGTTTCCAAACACTAACGGCCAAATTATCATTAGGTAATTTAAAATCCTTTAGAGGCCTTGTACTGAAAACTGTACGTATCGTTTCCAATTTACAATGCTTATTCCATGGGTGATGTTTTTGCTTTTTTAATTCTTGCTCTCGGGGTGGTCTCAAATGTGCAACTCAATCCCAAATCTGTCCACAGCCTGCAGAGGATCTATAGTTGAGGTCGCGAAAATCACATCTGTCTCGATGAAAACCAATCAATACTCTGTAACCAGATCCATTGGCACTGGGAAATACGCGACCAGACCCCACTGCTTTATACGGAATCTCATCACAGCAGTAAAAAAAATATAGTACGCAAGACCATAAAGAAAAAAAAGTTATTTTATTTAAACGTTGAAAAAAGGAGATGTGTAATTGATCTTAATTTAACTAATAATAACACAATAATTAATAAATCTAAATTATTATTATTATTATTAATATTATTAAATAAGAATAGTGCAAAAAAATATTTTGAATGCGGTGGATATGTAACTGGGCTTCCACCTCAGCAATTTCAGTAAGTTATTAACTTACCAAGGACTAACAAAAAGGCCCTGTAGTCCTTATGTTATGGTAAATAATGCAAAGGAGATTATTTGCAGTCCTAATTTACTTATATATGCCTACCTACATTAAATCAGTCAGTTGAAAATAAATAGTCTTAAGTTACCATTCTTATTTCTTATTAAAATACAAAGGCTAGCAAGACTATCCCAAGTGAGATGGAGACATGGTGGTGGGAGGGGGTATTAAGAGTGGAAGAACAAGGTGAAAAAGGCCTACCTGCAAGCAGGAGTAATGAACTTTGGTTAGGAGGCACTGTTCCATAGAGCTGGCCAGCAGCATTACATTTTAATGAGCTGAAGAGAGATCATGGGCCGACCCGCACAAGACATTTCCTCAGAAAAAGAAACAAAAAAAAAAAAAAAAAAACGGGGGAGAGAGAGGCTGAAAAAATTCATTTCATGCACTATGGCTGCTTAAAAAGGGCAATTTGAACTGGTCTCAACACATGTATGTGGTAAATTTTTAATCTGCATTAATGACATGAAAGAAGAGCCACTAAACCTTTGTTTCCAATGATGTTCAAGTTATCACCTCAGAGGAGGGCCACTGTAAGGACCTCTGTTTATATGTGAAATTAATATATAGGGATGTAAGGGATTTATTTGGATTGCTATTCTGAACCATACAAAGATGGTTTTCTATACACACATCGGATAAAAACGATACCCGAGCTAATTATTTCAAAACTTGCCTGTATTATTTAATAAATTAGGATTTGCTACAGTAAACATCAGTGTGGGCTGTTTTTAAGTGAACTGGATTGTACAGCACCGGAAAACACTGTCCTTTAACTTTGAGATTGCTTAAAGCGGCAAAGTACAAACAAAATGCAAACACAATATTTTAACATTTATTATAATTATAGCAGGCTGTAGTCGAACTGTACGCCTTGCGCCATTTCAAACAGGTGTTCTTGTACCCTGTCTAAAAGTATTCCCTCATGAGTGAGCAGACTTCAGAGGCAGGACCCTCATGCACTAAGCGCTTAAGAGGTTGACCTCTGCTCTGTTGACATTAGAAGATGTCCCAGCTTTAAGCACATTTTCTCTGCATGAATTATTAAAGATTACACACTGTCTGGGGTGTTCTCTGTGTCCTCCTCACAGCATGAAGTCACTGGCACACAACCAGTTCTGAGCCCTTCTATCGCCTGAATCCTAAGCGTCCTTTCAATAGCATCGATTCATATTTTAATATTTCTACAGGGAATTCTCAGCACCCTGGCAAGTCATTAATTCACACCTTCCAAATAGCTCATTCGATAGCGAGAACATGGATCCAAGCTATTGAGTTTGTGTGGCTAACGCTAGACACAGGGTTAAATCATTGTTTTGGATGGATGTTAAAAAGGAATTCACAAAATACTGATAAGGTGTTTGTCTAGGAAGATATACTATAAAAGTATTATTTTATTGACATTAAATTAAATAATTGAATTTTTAATTTATATATATATATATATCAGTTCACTAAATCAAGTCTTAGTCAAGTCAAGTGCATCAGCACATACAGAATGAGGATTTCCTTAGTAATGAAATTTACCGCCATATTATAGTTTATACAAATGTGAAAATGTGTAGCCAACGAGTATAAATGTGTTCCTCGAATAAGGTGACAGCTTCTTCTCTCAAAAGTGTGTCCCAGATTAAAGACATCAGATGCAGCAGTGGGCTTTGGTGAAGCAATAAGACACTATTGCTTTCCTGTCACATATAATTTATAGCCCTCTATTTGCATCTGTTCTTCTCTGCCTCTAATTCCCAACTTTTTTTTTTATATCCCCAAGTCCCAATCAATAGGGCCTCATCCATGCTGGCACCCATGAATGTTTGTGCTAGAAAAAAAATGTCAGATCTGGGAAGTCAGTATCCACACTCTACAAGCAATCTTCGCTTGCTTCAGTGAGGAGGAGGATAGAGGGAGAGATTGAGATAGATAAAGAAGGAGAAGGAGAGGGAGAGAGAGAGATTATTAAAGCTGAGGCCAGTTCGGGGCAGTGAAGCTCATCATTGAGGTGAATTGATGTGATTTCATGCTTTGTTTGCAAGATCATTCAGACCAAAGTGCAATGAAGACTTTCCCCCATATCACACCTTCGAGGTAGTGGGACTTTATCATATTTCTAAAGATGGGATCCCATTTGATTGAATCCACTCTCTCCGCGGTAGCTCCCACTCTGCCTCGCACATCTCCTCCATGATTGGCCCTAATACCCCAAGATTGGTTATTTGTGACAGAATCAGTGCATCTATATAAGAAGGCCCCAAAACAACACTAGAGTTTTACACACGCAATGGGTCGCATCAGGCTATGCGAAAGCTTACCGTAAAATGATCCAGCGAACTAGCTTTTCCCTCAACTCATCGTGTTCTTTTAACTGTCATTTCGTAGGATAATTCGAACCAAAGTTCAGCAGCCTTTCCACCCATCCTCCGACGGCACAGGAACGCCTCTCACCACAGCGGGACACACTATAGGTGAGACAGCATTCATTTAGCCTATAAACATTAAAATCGTAATGACATCAATTATGCCTGTGACCTAATGTTAATTCATTCTCTTTTAAGGTGATCTTGAGAGCACTCCATATACGTTAACCTATTCCTGTGCTCTTTCAGTGCCCAGCACAGCCTCCCCACCTGTGTCAAGCGCTTCCAATGACCCCGTGGGGTCCTACTCTATTAATGGCATCCTAGGAATCCCTCGCTCCAACGGCGAAAAGAGAAAACGCGATGATGGTAAGAGACTGGATTTCTCTCCATCGCTTTTATTCCCCTCTCACTCCTTTTCTAGGCCTCTCTACAGCCCCCTGTAATTTCCAATTTGTGTGGGGAGATGAAGATGGCATTTTGATAGCACTGGACAAAGCATTTTGTAAAAGAAAAAAAAAAGCGCTCTCAAGTGACTTGTTATGTAGTAAAGCAGATTGGACTGTTACATTCAGCCGTTTGATACTATGGTGTTTGTACGGCTCTAGCACATTTTATTTGATGATACAGTAGCTCTGCGCAAACAAGAATATGCCTACATGCTATCATTTGGTCCGAATCATGACAGCGTAGCGCTTAGGTAGTGCGTCAGGGATACGGCTTTTGTAAATAATACAGGTCAATGGAAATGAAGACAAAGAAATCAGCAACATAAATGCATGAGGAAATGGCAAAAATGTGCTCAGAACAGACTGGAAATGCAGAATGTAATGCAAAAAGTACCTGATGTGCGATTTATAATTGACTTAAAAAACAACTCAAGACATATTCTGACATTTTAATTTCTGGCTGTGTATTTGTGCTTTTGAAGAACTGAAATAGCAGCAATAAGGGAACTGCCAACCTGCTCATGCCAACATTCTCTCTCCTTTTATAAATGAGAGGGCACATACCGCCTAAGGCCTAATGGCTGATCAGCTCTTCATACAATCGCCTTTTGAATGCTAGTGAATAAACATCCATGTGGCACTGGGCCGAACGGGAACACAGAAAGTGCTGTAGTCAGAGGGAGGGAGGTTGAAGTGGTTGGAAATGATCTCTTAAAACATTTATCAAAGCAGGGCTACTTGCTTCTTTTATGTTTCCATCTCTTTAGTTCTCTGGAGTGGCAACCACTTGGATGGGAGGAAAATAGGATATTGTAAGTTCTGTTAGCCCACCTTTCTCTTGCTTGCTCAATCACGAGCCACTCGAGTCTGATCAAGTGCTCTGTGAGGGTGTGTGTGAGTGTGTGCACGTGTACGTGTAGGGTTGTGTGTCGAGGGGAGGGGGATGAAACGGAGCGCACTGACGCTTAATGATATCTTTATGGAGAGAGCTCTGGATCATATATAAACACTGCGAGAAAGCGACTGTGGCAAATCACATTTGCTACAGTGTGGCATGCTCTTACCGAGACCAACGTGGGGCTTTTCCTCTGCCACTGTCATAGACTGTTTGCTTCTAAAAACAGAGAAAGGACATAACATGACGAGAGGGGATTACCCAGCCAAACGCCAGCACCGGTAGTTATGCCTAGTTTGATTAGAACTGACACGACATGAAGAGTGGATGAAGAGCTTGAGTGTAATTGCATCATAAAACACTAGGCGGGAAAACACGAGTTGCCTCGTGTGCGCAATATCAAATTTAATACCGCTTCAGCGAGGATTACCTTTCATTATAACTACTAGAGTAAATATTCCTGTTGTTGCCAATGTGTTTCCCTCCTCTGGCATCACACAACCTTATGCAGGTCTCTCAAGGTGTACCGAGACATTTGTAGGGCATATGTCATGCCGTGTCCCTGATGAAGAGCTCATGGCTGGTAATTTGATACAGTGCCAAATGTCTAAAAAGCATTGTGTTATTTAAACTTAGCCCTTATTTCACACCGAGACATCAGGGAGGCAGAGCGACAGCCAGTGTATGGTTTCAATTTCATAGCAGCCCAGCAGCCTTGGGCTACCTGAGCCTTATTTGGCTGGGCGCAGCCAATCTTCCCTTCATTAGATGATGACATAACAGAAATATGCTAATCCGATTTTAGGAAGAGCTGCGCAAATGCACTTTGAAACACGTAACGTGTAAAATGAGGTTGAAAACAGCCAGTTCTGGGAAGTGAAAAAGTCATTTGTAATGAGTTAGCGTTCATTCGATGCTTGATTTAAGAGACGTAGGCGTCCGCCGACTTTATATTTGATGATGCTAGTGCCCTTTAAAAAAAAAAAGGTCCCCATTACAAGAGTGATATGGAGATAATGTAGTGTGACACGCGTTATGTACACCGGGTCTTTGCAAGAGGAGCTTCAGGGACATAGGTGTCATAAGAGTCATTAATCTGTCATTTTCATGTGTTACTGCAAATTAAAAGTAGCGCGTTGCTCGCCGGCTACGGATGACGTTCGACGTGGTGCGGACCTTCAGAGGGAGGGAGAGAGGGAGGGAGGGAGGGGTTGGGGGGAGCCTCCCAAGATTAGTTCTTTGGTGGCAATAGCTCCCCGCAAGTTGAACATAGTGACATTTAAGAGAATTTGCAATTCTGCAGAGAAAAGCTATTAATTCACGAATTAGCACCCCCTTCCTCTATCGTGGATGTGCAAGCTATTGAGGAGACAAAAGAAATAGCCTAAAGGGGAAGAGGAAGACACAGCCCTATCTGTGTAAAGATTGGTTTATATGTCTGCAAGCAGTGATACCAATTATGCCAGCACAGAGAATGCGCCTCAACCTTATTGCTGCCTTCACAGGCCCTTCAATCCATTGCCAGATTTATTTGTGTATCTCATTATGGAAAATAGAATGCCTCTCTTGCCAAATGCATTAATGGCAAAAGAGGGAAATTAAGCCTGTTTGGGATTTCTCATTTGTCAAAGTTAATACTTTGTTACAAAATGACACAAATGAATGAACTGAGTTAATTACTAGCGTACAGGCACGAGTTGCGTATTTCCAATCAGTTTCGTTCTCACCTGTCCTTGCGTCGGCTGATTAGCAGGTTGGTGTGACCCAGCTCTCTTCCATCTGTATGAGTCCAAACATAACCTACATAGGGAGTAGGCCGGTTGCAATAAATCACATGCAAAAACACAGATTGACGCTTGAATCAGCTGTGGGAGCGTGCATTCACATGAAAGAGGGTTGATTTATAAGGCCTAGCGACGTATTTATTTGACGTTAACGCGATAAAGAGATTATATCCGTGCCATCGTGGTACAAGTACGCAAAAGTTTCACTTTGTTGCTTGTTTTTGTTTGTTTTTTTTCATCTAAAAGTATTACTTCGAGAGTGAGCGACAACACACTTCAAATCCCCATGCTAAAATAGTTTGGCCCACAGCTAGAATGCTTTAACCTGCGCTTCCATTTCATGGCTTGTGAGATTCTATTGTGTCAATATGGATTCTACTTTAAAAAAGAATAGAAATGAAATACATCCAAACCAAGAAATGGATTGGCCTCAATCTAAATCGAATAAGAACATCCCACCGATCTCATCATGATGATGGCCTCTGTATGAAAGAGAAAGCCCAGATTTGAGCGAGGCTGCAGAGCGTAACCGGCTGAGAAGAAGGTGCCGGGCTCCTTATCAAAGGACACAAAAGGTCTATGCCCCCGCTTGGCTGATACATCTGCATTCAAGCAGACCCGCCACCCCGGCCTGGACCGATAGCACAAACGCGAAAATCTGCAGCACGAAAACATCTAAGGACAGGGTGGTTCGCTCGAAGAGGAATCATGTCAGAGAAAAGTCAATTATGAACGTTGATGCTGAGAATTAATGGTGCGCCGCATTACGCAGATTTTAAAAGGAAAGAGAGTGAGAGCAAGGGAGATACGCATTCATTAATTGCGTTCCAGAACGCTGCGTCACATGAGGCCGATGTGCTAAATGACGGACCGGGTGTGAGTACAGTAAAGAAATGTGTGTTATGGGTGAGAGGAGAAACCCATGCTGACAGCGGTAGCCTGAGAAAAGAAAAAAGGAAAAGGAAGAAAGCGCAGCTCCTACTGGCAGCCTGCAAACTGTTCAGCGACGCTAAATTGAATTAATAAAGCCTTTAAACACGCTGTAACATAACAGGAAATTAACAGCCCCGGTTGTGCTGCTGCTGCTGCTGCCACCTCGCCCTTTCTCTCCCTCCATCTCTCTCTCTTGTTCTTTTTCTTATTGTCTCATCTTCTTCTGATTTAGTTATTTGCAGTGCAGGCTTGCCGCACTGTAGATTTCATAAATAGGAGTGCCAAATCTTTTTATATTCGCTTCTTCAGCCTATATAACTAGTGTAAACCCACACAAATTTCTAGTTTTTGAGCATGTATATTAAAGTTCACTTTTTATTAGGACAAAAGCTGATTTTTTTTTTTCCAATCAGAACATTTTGATAGGATGGAATACTTAACATCAGGCTTTAAGGGATCATCTAAAAATGAAAATTCTGTCATCATTCACATGCCCACATGTTTACAACCTGTGTGACATTTTAATTTGTGAAAATCAACTTTGGACTTTCACTGTATGAAAAAAAGGCTTAATTCTTTAACACACTGTATTTTGTTTACAACTAAAAAGTCATACAGGTGTGGAACAACATGAGGGCGAGTAAATGATAATAAAAGTTTCATTTTTGGGTGAACTATCCATATAACACTTAAAGTAATACATAAAAACAAGGGATGTGTGATATCAGGTCAAGGGTCATTGGGGTCAAGAGACCCTCATTTGCTTTTCAAAAAGCTCTCTCATCCAAGCCAGCCTTATCTGATGAGATGAAAGCAGGAAACTCAGCACTGTTCTCTTAAAAGAATGTCACACCTGCCCGGTCAACCCTAAACACATACTTCCTAAAACCTAATATATTCTCTCAGAGTTCATAATCAACAAATTTAGTACATTTTCCTTTAAAATATTCAAAAGCACTTACACATACAGACATTGACTTCGTACAGTGCATCTATTAAAATGACAAGTTCACCATGATAAACCCTTGACTGTCTCTTGTTCTTAGTTTTATTTGAACTGGGCTCTCCAGAGGAGGAAGCCCATGGGAGGCCTGTTTTATGGACTCTGGTTATCTGATCTGACAGAGCTCTAGTCCCATAGCACCAGAGTGCTAATGCAGTGGGATGTCAAAACAAACACACTCAAGTGTTCCAATGAAATCAATATAGCACAAGCACTGATGTAAATAGGAGCGGAGCTATATATATAGTCTAGACAACATTACCGCATTCACAGCGAATTCCTGTGATTGTCCAAAATTCCATTGTGAAACGCTGATCTAACCTTGATCTAACCTAAATCTCCCCTAACTGTAACATCACAGAGAACAGCCCAGCCCCCCACAGCTCAAACCTCAGCTCCGTCCCCATGTCAACTAGCGGCCCTGCGTGCTTTGGGCTTTTGAGTATGGCAAACATGCTGCACCGAAGCAAATGACAAACGCCTGCTTATTGATCGCAGTTTGCACTTAGACCAGCTGATAGAAAGTAATTAATGACTCTATTTTCTTCTGTACCAAAGAGAACAATTGAGGTTTATACAGCAACAACACGCAGCCTTATAGAAGGCCCCCAAGGGAGCTGTCTATAAAAAATGCCTGCTCTCAGATATGGAATGACTCAGATAATGCAGGAAGAAAAACACAACAAAACAACCTCAACTTAATAGGAAGAGAAAAAATGTCGCCTCTGTGTAGCTTAAATACACACTCACACTCACACACACACACACACACACACACACACATAATATCTCCCAGTCTCTTATCAGACCTCTCTGTGGATCCATTTCTCCTGAAAGTCAGTTCATCCTGTGGCCTCAGCCATTGAAAAAAGGTCAAGCTGGCGGGTAGAATGGCAATAAAGCCCCTGAAATGGTACTATCAGTGGAACATGATTGATCAATTGAATTCCATAGCACAGAAAAATGTGGGATTAAGTAGAGTATTATACGCACAATGAGTTGAGGCATGATGTTCATTTCAAGTTCATTTCGCCTCTCTCCTGCCACCAGATCAGGCAATCAATAGGGGCCTTGCATATCATATATCACTACGCTCTCGCCGAGGAGAGAACATAATCTGCTGCAAATTTAGAATGACAGATTTGTAAGGGAGCAAAAAAAGCCCCTCCACCACCAGAGACCGAGAGGCGGGAGGCTGCCGAGGTTGCACGGACGTTTGCCGAATGTTTGCGAAGGGGTTTCCGGAAGAACAAAATGAGGCACTGGGGAAGGAAGGCTACCTGCTTCGGCAGGGTGATGAGGTCACGGTCTGAGGGGAAACTGTTCATTTGTTTATAGAGAGCGAGATGGAGGGAAATGCATAAGCTGGCAGTCAAGCTGCGTAATTGTATTCAAGCCGGGACTGGCCTCCCATTTTTCCAGGGAAAAGCAATCTGAAAGTGAAAGCAGCATTACATTCTAAAGGAAATTGTGCCTTTTAAATAATAGCTCTCCATTTTCCACTAGCCCACTGACGGAAAAGAGAACAAGGTGGCTCGCACTAAAACACATGACGTTCCCAACAAGTATATATTTGCGCTGAAGGCAATCCATCAATTACTGCAGGCCTATCAGATGATGACGGTGCTGATGCTGATCTGGGATGGGGGAGGTGTGGGTCTTCTCTCCCCCACTTTGCACCATCCACATCTTTCCCTCCCTCTCTTTCTCTCCCAGCCTCATGTGCTCTATCTTTCCACAGTTATTAGGATCAGTTTGAGGCTAGCGCTGACTGAATTTGAGCTGATATACTCCAATCTTTCATCTAGTGGTGCTGAGAGGTGCACTACAGCGCTAGACGTAGCTGTTGTGTTGGGTGCGGGGTGGGGGGAGGTGGGGGTTATGGGGTGCCTGCCCCGGGGAGAAACGGGACCATAACGACTGGTACTAGCATGTGGCCTTGTCCCTCTCTCCTCTCATAGATGGTTCAGATGGCTCTGGCCCAAACAGTGATTCTCAGGGTAGTGTGGAGAGTTTACGGAAGCACCTGAGGGCCGATGCCTTCACTCAACAACAGCTGGAGGCTCTGGATCGGGTGTTTGAGCGGCCGTCATACCCCGACGTCTTCCCTACGTCAGAACACATCAAGCCAGAGCAGGTTAGTAATATTGAGGCAAATGGACGAATACTAACAAACTAATACATTAACAAAAATCTTGAGATTGTTAGACAGTACTAATTTTAAGAGAGTGTGAGCGGACAGCAGAGCTCATTTGAACCAACAGATTTTTTATTTCTGAATAAAATCTCTTTACGGTGAACTAGTAAAATCAAGTCACTATACGATCAAATCCCAGACAAATGTTAAATGATGCATCTTGCCCGAGCATCACTAATATATGCATTAAATAGTGTAAGGTGCATTAAAGCCAGATTAATTTAGTTTTAATAAATGCACTTCAGCATGAATCCACTGATACGAATATGAAAAATAATTGACAAATCTTCGGTCTGAATGAAGAGTCTCACGAAAAATTATGCTGCGAAAAACAATCCTCCCCCAAAAAAAACAAAAAAACCCCACCACCTTGTATATACAAGCTCTTATTTAAAGCTTTTGGCTTATTACAAGAGATAAGCTTTATTTACTTTCATTATACTATCAAACAACCAGTGACTATTAATTTTTCCTTGAAACTCCAAGTAGAGGCCCATAAAGCAAAAGAAGTGGCCTAATTGAGTTCATTTTAATTTCTCTCCGATCGCAGAGAATTACACTGGTGATAAATCAGGGGGACAGCCCTCACCCCTAGTAGAGGGCCTAATTTGCAGCTAATTACAAAACTGATTTCTACTGGAAGATCAATACCAAAACGAATTGGAAATGACTTGCAATCACAAAGAGAAGCCAAGAAGGTATTAAAAAAGGCAAGGAAAGAGGCTAAACGCGGGGGAAAAAACAGCCCTGGAACAGTCCAGAAAAATCACTTTTAATTTAATGTAATATTAATCAGACTACATTCCCATTTATTGGTCCATTTTTGCGCCCCCTTTTTAACTCTTGAAAGAGCGGACCTATTAGCCATGTCTGGTGTGTGAGGCCGCGCATTAAAAAGCCATTTTGGAAATGCTAAACTCAATGGGCTCACCCCTCCCACACTTCTGCCAGCCATTTGGTCATCCTTTTCAGATGGCTCTTCAGTTGCCCCACGCCCAACTTGCCCCTATCTGCATGATAAAATAGCTGTTGTGCATCTGAGGCCAGACCAAATAGAGAGGAACATCCGCTACTGGCCAACTGAACATTTGTAGCAGACAATTAGAGTTTATCTGGAATAGAGACAGACAAGTCTGGGGTCACAGCATTTCCCATTGGGACACAGGCCTATTGTGGTGCGCAAATGCACGAACGCACACACGCACGCGGACGTATACGCATAAGAGCGGACATATGTATGCTCGCACTTTAATAAGTGAGGAACAATGGGAGCCGGAAATCTATTCTCATTTGTTGAATTAGTTACAAAGAAATCTATTTGAAGAAAGTCGTAGTATCTCAAATGCAGCATAATCCAGACAACATAGTCGTCAATGTTTTAGCATTTTTATAAATTATAATAGAGAGCGGTTTTGGGGCTTATGTTGGTGTCATCATTTTCTCATCCTAAAGAAAACAATTTCAAATGGTCTCGAAACGAGGCCATGTTGGTAATCTAACAAAGCGGACCCGTCTCCTCCCTTGGCTGGTCAGGGGAATGACTGCAGTCAAGCACAAAGAGACAGCTGACACCCCTTCCTTTCAGTCTGTTCCAAATCCTACTCTCTGTCCCGCTCACAACCTTAATGTATGCACACACAGTTCACATTAACTGCACCAAAACACACATGCACATCTCTCTGACTGGGGGAAAGAAAAGTAATGTGCAAGTGTAGTAGAACTGGATTTCAGGTGCCCATTTACAAAGCCACAGTAACTGAGCCGCCACTATATTAAATCCCTGGTACTTTGTGTACAACACTTTCCCTTCCTTAAATCATAAAAAGAAGAGAAATTGTTTAAAAATAACATATAGGACTGGCTTTCTAATTGGACACCTAAAAGTGATGCTTGGATCCCAAGATATATCTACTTAAAAGTGTCCCCCCTCCCCTCATTGGCAGGCTAATGAATACTCGCTACCAGCACTGAACCCTGGACTGGATGAAGTCAAGCCCAGTCTGTCAACCAGCGTCAGCTCAGATTTGGGCTCCAGCGTGTCACAGAGCTACCCGGTAGTGACAGGTAAGAGCGCTGGATCGACCGTCCCAGCTGACCATTAGAATACTGGCAGGACATTCATATTCTAGTCTATGTGAGTGTTTTATGTGGTAAAGTGAGCTTTATAAGTTGAGCGGACAGGTGAGAGTGGAATGTGACATGTTGATCTAAAGTGGATGGATTAGTGCTGCCTGCTCTGAGGGGCCATGTAAGAGAGAGGCGATCGAAACAGACAGGCGCTGCTACTTGCATGCAAGACCCAAACATTCAAAGCGATTATGGGAAATTGTCGGCCAGTGTCACCGTGCAAAAAAACGATGGATTGTTTTACCACTTTTCCATTGTGTACTGAAAGGTTTTCATTCAGCTCATAGTTCTCAGAAAGAAATATGGCGGTCTAGCATGGTTTGGCCTTTATTGTTGCATCGTTTTTGTTTTTTTCTTGTGGTATGCGGTGGTTAATGTCAGCCTGGCTAATTGAAAGATTGTTTCATTGTTGCGGCTGTTATTACCTCAGAGAAGGTTAAGTTTACTGATAGCCAACTGTCGGGCTGAGATTAATACGCTGAGCTTTTAATAAAATTCACATAATTATGCAGGAGCCATCAAAGCCAATGAGTTCTGTGTGGGCGGAGGACAGGATGATTGAAAATTGCTGTGCCCCCTTCTCAAATGATAGCTGGATAATGTTATGTGAAAAGAAAGGGCTTTTTTCCCCCCTTGGTAATATGTGGGAGGTAGAGTTCCCTCCAGAAAGTTGGGCCTCTGGAGAAGAAAGGTGTGTTTTTGTCCTTTGTATGAAAGCAGTCTCGGTCTAGGGAGCACCCTCATGGCAGGTGGCCTTTCTTGCACCTGGGACGGGACACACCGGGGGTCTTAGTGCAGACCACCTCTTGCTTCTAGTGAGGCATAGGAACGGCCCTGGTAGAGAATGGTTGTTTAAGTTTTTATTGTTGTTAATGATTTCAAAACAGTGTTGGTTTATGCATGCATGATGATGATACCTACCCCTGGCATCCTAAATTCAGCATTTTCTGAAAAAATAAAATACAGTTTTAAATTACATTCTAAAACTCTTTCAGAATGTCTAGCCTCAAATGACATTTCTTGAGAGTCTTGTATATTAACTGTTCCATGTCGTATTCTAAATGACTTTTGGCAGTAATAACTTCATTTATTAAAAAAAAAAAAAAAAAAAAAAAAGCTAGAAAAGCAGTTCAAAGATCCAATAATGTAATGTTATGTGGTACTCGCATGTGATAAACTGAAAATAAGAATAAGGACAGAGTTAAAGGAGGTGCTAAATTACCCTTCGCATTTACACTGAGAGCCAATTCTGAATAAATTACTCCCTCTCATTGGATAGAGCTGGAGATTATGCTCATTCCCAGCAATGTTTTCCTGAGCCAATTAAAATTCACGCTGCCATTGATCTTGTTGATTTTATGTCGTGCGATTTGCATAATCTATTAAAGATGAATGATTAATGAACTCTTCATTACAAACCAGAAATTGGAATTTTAAGGGCACTACGAGGCATAGGAGACGAGTTTTTTGTGTTAACTGTTTACCCAATTAGTTTTAGGGGTTACTGCTCTGTACCGAAAGTCTTAAAGGAAAAGCTATTCTAAAATAGCTTATGTATTTGATTGAAATTTATGATGCTGGATGAAATCTAACAAAAATAAAAATAAACAGATAAATAAAACTTGGAGTAAAGTACATTCCTTTAAATAATGGAATAGATGCATACTTAAAAACATATAAATACATTTATGAATAAATAAATATTATTCATTTATAAATAATGCTATAAAATCCCAGAAAGTACAGATGATAGAGTTATATGAGGAGGGACTAACCTGTGCTTCTGTAGGCAGTACTTGCCCAATGAGTCAAGCACATTCCACACTTTCATGTATTAACTGTAGTAGAGGGGGGAAAAACAATGGCATGATTTATTCAAACTGCAGTAAAAAGTCTGGATGCTGTCCAGATATGACTAGCCTTTTAAAAAAGCCGTTTGCACATACCTTCACAATGAATGACTAGTGCGGATTCTTAAGCACTGTTCCTGCCGAGCCATATAATGGAAGTCTTCCTGGTGCCAGTAGGATGGTACCGTGTAAATGGGCACCCCTCCGACCCGCTGAAAACCTGAGCAGGTGCTGAAGGGATCCCCCTTGTTCCAAATCTCTTCAGAGAGATGGAAGGAGAGGAGGGGGAAAGGGAAAAAAAAATACTGAGAGCCCGGGCCTGAAAGCAACAGAGCTCCATGTCTGAAAAAAAAAGAAAGAAAAAAAACAAGCTAGAAAAGTAAGAAAGAAAAGCAGCATACGCAGGCAGAGTGAAAGAAAAGACTGCTTTGTGTCGGCTTATGCTGCTGATGAACTCCGGCTGAAATATATCCGACAGAGAGCCATTTTTTAAGTGTGGCCCGCTATTCTCCAGTGAGCAGCAAACAACACGCTGCTGGCTAGACTGAGGTACCTGATGTGTGGCCCGGTGACAAACTGCCTCTGTCTTGAGTCACCAGAAGCCCCGGCAGGCCCTAGAGCCCAAATTAATGTTTATTTCAGCCTCACAATAGCACACTAACCTTTGAGCACACATTTGATAATGAATAACTTCAGGAACTTATATTGGGGATTAAAGCAATTTGGCCATCCAGACATTTCATTGCTGTAATTGATCGGGGAGAAGCAGTCTGTTTTTGCTTGTGAGAAATTGTTGAAAATTGAGGTCAAAGATTTCAGTGCTGTTACAAAACATGAAGGTGTCTGTTAAATACAAGTTTTTTATTTTAATCTCCAAGGCAGGTGACTTTTGCCATTAAAAAAATGGAAGTCATTCCCATCTCTCTTTTTGTGGGAAACCATGCATTTGTGAGAGCGAGACAGCCATAGAGAACTCTATAGCTCTGGTTCATGTTGAGATGTGATGCGCCTCCACATAGGCCAGTGTTTATCTTCCATCTCTGTAATCAGGAGGTTGACAGCCTTCCTTTTTGCAGGTCTTGCTTGTTTCCAGGACAATAAGCAACAGCACCTCTGATTAGTTTCAGAGTTCAGTGATCTTGAACACTGGGCTTCGGTCAGTGTAGCGAACACCCTTGTCTGCTTTACAGCGGCAAAGCAGAGGCCGTGAAAAAGCAAGGCCTAATTCCTCAGACAGCCTCTCTTCCTTTTCTCCTTTATTGGCCTCTAAGGTTTTTTATTTTTGAAGTTAGGCTTTATGGCCATCATCTTCCTCTTTGAAATATAGTCATCTAACCGCCTCGTTTCTCCATGTGTCTCTCAATTAAAAAAACGCCATGTTTATCCTGCTTCTGCTGTATGAAGATTCGGCTGCGAGTCCCAGACCTACGCAGGAAAGAAAATTCTGCCATTGATTTGTGTGGGAAAGAGGCCAGTTAAGTTGCCTGATTTCCTGGCGTTAGGTCAGAACGGGTTGTCAGGGTTGCATCTGACAACAAGGAGGCCTTATCTTAATGAGCGACTCTCCGCACATAGCTCGGTTGTAAAACAACAATAGTTGGGAAACAGCTAATGAGGCTATCATGAAGCTGTGAGAGCCCTCCCCACAGACCATGTTAACAGCAGAGGATGTTAAAGAGGATGAGTGGAGAGAGAGATGAAGACAGAACTCGCATTGATTGCTTGAGCTGCAGTGGCAAACCCGCTAAGATGAAAAATGCCAAACCTCATCAGCCAAATGATATTAAGGCCGGCGATGCAAAGAGGCCATGTCGCGATTTGCAGGCTTTTTTTTGGAGATGCGACTCTTACCTTCGAACCTTAGGGAAATTTCTCTGTATTTGAGCTTGATTGATCTGTGAGCCATTCTGCTGTTTGCTGATGCTATTCTAGAGATATTGTTTGAAAGTGATTTACCTGTTTATATTTGCTCATTTTTAGCTCATTTGACGGATAAATAATTCCAATCAGGTTTGTATAAAATTTTTGCTTTATTTAGATTCAGATATAAATCTAAAGTTGATAGAAGACTGTGAAAGTCTCTTCAGTTATGGAGCAAATTATATGTTGCTTTCCACTCTGAGGAAAAAATGGATAGAAAAAAAACAAAAAAACAATGGAACCAAAGATTTCTCCAATCTGTTTATGAGAAAAAAATATGTTTTCACTTCTAATCTATTCTGTTCATAAGTGTGAGTAAGCAGGGCCCAAAACTAAGACTTACAAAGTGGGTAGTTTTGTCAAATAAATATAACTAGCCACCTGGCCTGTAACTTTTCTTGGTATTCCAAAAAAATTTATTTTTGATATCGCAAAATATGGAATATTGTGATATTCTGAATATTTTTTTGTTCTCTCAAATGGAATCAAAGAGATTCAAGATTAAAATCAGTGGCTGTTCCATCTATAACAATGTTTACATCAACAAAAAATGTCCACAATAAAATTGGATATATTTTTTAATCTATTTTAAATTTATGTTGCAAATCCTGAATTTGTAGAGATACATTCCAAGCCTCCATAAGGAATAAAATATCAATCCTAATGTTTTTGTGAGAGGTGATGTTTCACTGAGAGTTGCTGGGAGTACTAAAAAAACTGTAAAAATACTGAAAAACAGAAATAAATAATTATTTTGTCAAATAGTTTTACAGAAACAATGCAAAATATAGTTTAACGATAAAATATGCAGCCCACAAATATGTGTGGCAAAAGTTTTAAAGCATCTTTGATGCAATTATGTGTGGATCCGCACATAAAACCCACACACAGCACACGCACACAGTAACATTTCCCGGCTTACCATGACCAAATCCCCTCGTGCGTGTAGAAATGTTGTTTTCTGAGCGTCTGCCTCTGGAGGCTCTGTTAAAACTCCTGAACACACCCAAGGAACTGAGTCAGAACACCACGGCAGTCGGAACTTCACATAAATCCTTCTTTTCCTCCTAAACGCAATGTAGCATTACAACAACACCAAACACTGTCAGCCAAACTTCATTTTCCTTTTCTTTTACTGCTCCCATTCAGTACTTCCATCTGTCATGATTCTTTTTTTTTTCTTTTTTTTTTTTTTTTGCTGAGTGCGAGTGATTGTGCATTGTCTGATTGTGTGTGTGTGGCTTTTTTTTGTTGTTTTTCTCCACCTGGCAGAGTCACATTCATCCTCCGCGTGTGTTAAGCAGGAGCCGCATGAGGCTTCCCTGGCTCCTTTCACCCCTTCCTCACTGGCAGTCTCGGGCCTAGCGGAACTGTTGCCCCTCCAGCCCAGCGTGTCAGTAGATGCCTCCACCCCCTGCTACGGTGCCTATGCCCATCATGCCCCCAGCTACAGCCAGTATGCAAGCCAGCCTATTATAGCAGGTACAGCCCAACAAAAAAAAAAAAAAAAATAGAAACTTACCAAGCGCTGGTAAATGGGGGAAACAGCCAGAGGCGTCATGCATCTGTTTCTTTCTGAGAGGGCACCAATAGCAGTCCAAGGTCATTTTGTGCCCTACACATTACCAAAGGAAGAGAAAAACACTCTATAACTAATTTTTCATGTAAGTGTTACACTACCTTTACAAATTTGGGGAGAGCAAGATATTTTTGAAAGAAATTAATACTTTTATTCAGCAATTGTGCATTATATTAATTAAAAGTGACAGTAAAAAAAATAATTGCTGTTCTTTTGAACTTTTTAATCATTAAAGAATACCGAAAAAAATTCAGCTTTGCCCAATCTAATTAATTTAAGTTGTACTAATATTTCACAATATTACTATTCCTATTATACTGTATTTTTGATCAAATAAAATGTAGCCTTGATGAGCATAAGAGACCTCTTTCAAAAACAGGTTGAAAGGTTTTAAAAAAAAAAAAAAAAAACTTTTGAAAGGTAGTGTCTGTGTATATATAATTGAGGTATACATTTATGTATAAAACTACAACTAAATTTTCTAAATATTTTTTAAAAAATCCACTAGGGCACTTTCATGGCACTTCTGGTGACAGCTCCTATCCTGTACTGTCCTGAGAAGTACTGCTAACACTTCTCTAGTTCTCTGGTTTTCCTTCTTTTTTTTAGTGATTAGAAGTCTGTGCACTAGTATTTTTTAACATGCTTGTTAACGTGTGAGTGACATTGTGTCTCTTGTGATACTCCATAAGTGCAAATTTCATTTATTTGCTTTGTGCTCATAATGACCAAAAACAAGACAACAATATGGCTATAATTTGCCTTCAGTTCCTGTAAATTAAACAAAAAGCACAATATCATATTTAAACACAAGTTTTCACATTGCTGTCTGTTTGACTGGCAGCTCTCTTGTTAGTAGCTGGACCGGGGGAATGCATCCCCCCCCCCTCCGACCCTTAATGGTCCCCTTTCAAACAATGATGCCGGACCTCACGAGGGCCCAGTCAGGACTGACGAAGGCCTACGTGCTCTAAAGTTTGAGCCAGCACATCCTGCAGGATTGCTAGCTGTCACCTCCAATTACAGAACTGAATATGGAGGCAATGTGTGCTCTGCACTCTCGTGATGTTTTGGGCTTTTTAGCAGCAGCAATGCCACCAGCAGGCCGAGGGCATTCTGTGCTTCTCTCTGTCAAGCAATTTAAAACACTTCAGTCAAAACAGGCCAGCAGCGCCACTCTGTGTAATAGAGGATGTTAAAAGGCCGAGTGACCTAGAAGAGGGAAAAAAAGCAGTGGAGGTGTTTTTAGCTTCTGCAGGGTCAACAGTTTTTCAGGTTGTGAATTTAAGGAGAGGTGAACTTTACCCAATGCATGATTGGCATGTGGGTTTTCTAGTTATTTGTCTACAACAAATAAGCTTGAGTTGACTTTTTAGATTGTATGAATATGGTTACAGGGGTTGTGTTTAAAAACAAATGTTTGAGTATTATTGTTATTGATGTACATGGTGTTCCACTTTAAGTAGTTTAATGCTTTGCTTTTTCCACTTTATTCTATGCATCATACATTTTAAAGTGCCACAATTTGTGGTGTTCACTTTATCTTTTTTTACAGCATATGCAAAAGAAACTCCATACAAATAGTAGATATATGGTGGTATTAATCTAAAAAGAAGTTTTTTAAGTTCTTTAAGCTTTTTATTATTATTATTATTATTATTATTATTTTATTTGAAAGATTTTAGGATAATCATATATTTATCACCCTTTGGTCACTTATAGCCCATTATTTATTTATTTATTTTATTATTATTATTTTTTTTTTTTTGTGATGTGGATTGTGCACTTACAAATTTTGACTTTCTTTACAGGTCGAGACATGGCAAGCACAACCCTACCAGGGTACCCACCTCACGTTCCCCCTACTGGGCAGGGCAGCTACCCCACCTCTACACTTGCTGGAATGGTCCCTGGTAAGTGTAATTACTTTTTTTACGAGGACGTTAATTTTAAGAGAGCTCGTAATATTTTCAGGAAATGGTCCTCTGCAACTGATCATCTTCAGGAAACCTGAGGTCATGCAAAGCCAACCTGAATTTGCACTTCTATATCTTGAAAAAAAAAAACCTAGTTGTATATGTATATATATGTATATATATGTATATATATGTATATATATATTATATATATATATATATATATATATATATATATATATATATATATATATATATATATATATATATATATATATGTATATATATGTATATATATGTATATATATGTATATATATATTATATATATATAAAATCGTGCATTAGTATTCACTTATCACTGTCCCAAAGCTTCTTTTTTATGTTTTAAAAGCTTCAATATATTAGTGTAGAATGCCAGGTAACATTTTCAGAATGAGAGTTAAAGAGAAGTGACACAAAAGCTACAAGCATATTGCCCATGACATTTCTGGTGATGCTAATGTTTATTAAACAGGATAATATTAATGAGGATAAGATTAATGAGGAGCCAGAATTGCAAGACAAGGAGCCAGAATTGCAGTCTAACTAAAGACAACGACAGGCATTGTGAATCTCGATCTCGACCCGTCAATAACCCGAACAGGATTCTCAGCTTATCGGCTGCTGAGGAGAAAATTAGCGCCTCTCAATAAGTGATCAAGGACATAAGTGTGGGATATAGGACAGTTCCTCTCAGTTCCACTCGGATTCCAGTGCTCATTACGCCCCTCCCTCTCTCTCCCCAACCGTTCGACGCTCTCACAGGCCATCGATAAACACAGCTTTCTCCACCCCTGCCTCCAGTGCTGCAGAGCGTATCTCTTTTCCCCTCTACTTAACCTGCAGTTCAGGTTCACAGCAAACAGTTAAGGGTCACAAAACAGCGGGCGGGAAGGCCTGTAAATATTTAAATCACTATCTCTCAGAGGGACCTGACTTGAGTTTCACTGCCAGGACAGGATGCAATCTGGCAGCAAGAACTGTGCCCTCTCCCCAAACAGCACAATCACACACATGCGTATGCAAACGGACAGCCCGAGAGATGCCGCAGAGAAGTTGGAAAAGTGTAAATGCAATTGTACGCGGAACCAGGGGATAACATCAGCGCTCACAAAGTCGGACTCGTAGCCGAGCACAAACATGCAGTGTGCGAAAATTGGAAAACAAATATTTTACATCAGACACAGAGAGGGATTCTTCTCTCGGTCACTGTTGAGTGCCTCAGATAGATTCAAGTCTGTCTTGGGCTTCCACGGCCCACAAACATGAATGGTTCGCAGGGGCAAATTTAATTCAGTGACAGGATTCATTTGTTGGGCAAACATATCTTTACAGGTACATCAAATATGTTTTCATCAAAGATTCATTTTCATTGGTCACACAGGCTGAGAAATCCTCTTAAATCCTAGAGCCATGGGTTTTGTGTGCACTTCCATTCATCTGGCCCTCGAACGACTAAGATTTAGTGACAGACCCCAAACACTGTTAAAGCAAAAGCCATTCCTCACCAGCTTCATATAAAACCCAGCCTTTATTGTCTCATAAAAGAAAGAAACGTGGGGGACCAACAGCATTGCTCACTGACATGGACAGGGCCGCTTCCTGAAAGTCGAATTCGGCCGTATAAAAAGGGGCGAGTGTGCGCGAGAACGAATCCATTGGGGAGGTTTTTTTGAAGCCGGGCTTTGGTGCGGCCAAAGAAAAGAGAATCTTAAGAGCGCAACAGCAGAATCAAAGAAAAGAAACTTCAAAACCCAGCTCAGGATTAATGTAACAAATTCAGCCAAAATGGCCGAGCACCAGGGCGTAGGAAAGAGGACAGGGCGGGCCATCTGCTAGCTAGAGCGGTGAAACAATGCCAGTTCCTTTCGTTCTGATGTGCTGAACTAATGTGATGCAATATTTCAAATACAGCATTACTGTAATTCGGTTAAGCTCAATTGACAGCTACTTGTCCTTCCTTTTCTTTCTTTTTTTTTTTTTTAGATTTTTCATTATTAGAGTAAGCACATGAAATGTTTTAATTTTTCTCATTTAATTCAATGTGTTTACTTGCTGTTTCTTTGTAATTATTTGTGAAATTTTCAAGCAATTTCCAAGTAAAAGTACCTCCTACACCAATTTTTTTTTTTCAGTGTACAGTGAGGCACATACAAGGGAGCAAAAATCTGTAAAGTTAAAATACTCACTGTTTCACTAGCCATAAACAATGATTTTGATGTTACGTCATCATCTCTAAAACCCTAAAACAACAAAAAAGATTATTTGAACAGCATTAAAGCTCATAATACAACAAAATAAAAAAGCACTTAAGCTAATTGAAATTATAAAATGCTTCCCCCCCCCCATAAATTGGCACCATTTACTTTCAATATACAGTTAATTCCTCAGCATAACCTTCATTATACCACAAATGCTAACAGTTGAGCTTAACTCATACCAACCCATGAATATGCTTTTAAAATACACCGTTTGCTTTATTGCTAACCTGTCATTTGTGTTTGATTTTAGGAAGCGACTTTTCAGGAAATCCCTACTCTCACCCACAGTACACAACTTACAATGAAGCTTGGCGGTTCAGCAACCCCGCGTTATTAAGTGAGTATTAACCCTTTTTGCTTATCCCTTATGGGATTAGTCACTTTAAAGTGGGATTAATATAATCACATTTTACAATGACATTATTTGCATACAGCTTTACTAAACTAGCTACAGTTTTATTTCTCTTTTTGATTAGCAAGGTCATAACACACTGCATCTCTAAATTAAGACGCGCATAAGCCCTTCGCAAGTGTTTTTGTGCGTGCCGAGGTTTCACAATGTAATAGAATAGTTTGATTGTATTTTACATAAGCAAAATCATTAGGAGTGGGCGTAAGTGTTGCTCTTGCTGTGGTTTCAAACGCTCCGCTCTTCTGTTAACTTCCAGGTTCCCCTTATTATTATAGTGCCGCATCCCGGGGCTCCGCCCCTCCCACTGCTGCCACTGCCTATGACCGCCACTAGTTACCATGGCAACCCAATCAAACTGCAGGACCATGGCCGCGGCCTCCATATCGTACCAGTCTGAATGGCGCTAAGGTCAGAGGGATTGAAGATGGCTACACGGTCTTCAGTTTCATGGGGCCGAGATCGGATTAGGAGGGTCAAGCAACAGCGGGTCCCCCCCCCCCAGACATCAACTATACCCCCCCCCCCCACGCAACATCAACACTAAGGCTCTCATTCTCTAAATCACTGAACAATGACTGAACTCTTTCCTGAAAGACTTTGAAAGATTCTACAAAAATATATATATTATACAAGATATAAAACAAGATGAACCGTGTGAAGAAATACGAAGTAACAATTGATGTGTTGTTGTTATTTTTTTTTTTGTTCTATCTTTAAATCAATCAATACATTCCTTTGCATACTGTATTTAGTATCACTAACAGATCACACACACAAGGTTGCCTGAGGCCTTTAAAGTAATTTGCCCATGTCCTACACCATCTCACTAGTGTCTTACCTCTCACGGACAGAACAGCGACGTGTCAGCTGAGCAGAAAACTGCAGTATTGCTGTATTTTCTGTCAAACAGACAAGTGTAACAGTCTTAGAAGCCATCTCTGACTCATGGTATGAAATTACCAACATGATTTAACATTTTCTGTGATACACAATCAAAATGGGGGAAAAGAAAACAGAAAAAAAAAGATCAAAACAGGTCAGACACTGAAGAAATTAACTGTTGCTGTAAATGACCTGAAAAGAAAACCGTATATTAAATTATTGTTTTGGTTTAGCTGATGGTTTGTGTGCGTGTGTGCATTTGTGTGTGTCATACCTTTTCGGGATATTCCATTTTATCATCATCATCATGTGTAATCTCCAATATCATGATCGGTGCCGCTCTTTTCTCGTTTGCACTATTTTGCATTACTGGATTTAGAAGTACAAATGAATTGCAATTATCTTCTAAAGTCTGTCAGATTACATGTTATATTTAAGCAAAAAGGTCTACTCCAATTGACAAAGTAACAGCAACACTGGACAAAAATTCACTTGCTATATGTTAGAAACTAGTACAGTATATGCCTTTTTTGTCCTTCCGTGTGGATCATAAATGATTCCTTAAACTTCAAGAACCATTTTTGTATCGTGTAACTGAGACAGAACCACTCTGACTGGCTCAGTACCAAAGTAATCATTAGCAGTCAATTGTACAACAAGTTCAACAAATGCCTTACAGCTTTTTTAATTTCATTTTTATTTTTTATTTTTATTTTTTTTTATGGTTTGGCTATGGTCCTGAGAGGTAGACATGCATGTAACCCCTCTGTGTGGTCGAACAAACGTTTCACCAAATGTTAACTGAGGATAGAAATGGAAACGGTCCATCCATACGCTCCTGGAAATGTAAAGTGAATGTACTTTATACCACGTTTGCCAAAGACTTAGTTTGATATTTAATATTTTATTTGCTGTATCTGTCAATAAAACAGTATTATGTTTTAATAGTAGTCAAAACTGATTGTATGTGGTAATGTTGAACAAAAAGGAAAAGATCCATCTTAGGCCCACAGCAATGTACACAGAAAAGGTGAATTCTGTTACTTAAAGGTATGTCATTTGCAACAAACTGCTGCTTTGTAGAATGATTTGTGTATAATGTGAAAACAATTCTTCTATGTATATAAGATCATCTACATTTCACCATTGCAGTATCGTACTAATTTACTGATTCCATTTGTAGATATGAGAATTGAAAGAAAAAGAAAAAAAGATTGACATTACATTTGTGTCTTCAATGTGTTGTGCTTTGCAGAGACGCACAACAAAAAGTTTGAAACCCGACCTGCGTCGTTCGGTGGGTTTCAGATGCTATCACCACATGTGCGGCTGTTTGTATGTTTTGTTTAGGTTCACATTTACTTAACTTGTTCATACTGTTTAAGTCTCTATGCAAATCAAGTAAAATGGTATTCTGTATTCTCCTTTATTACTGCGTTCAATTTTACCCTTCATTTTAAATGATCCCTAAATCCTGTACAGAGGATAAGCCTGTAGAAATGAACAAATACATTTCACATGCCTGGTTTTGTGGACTGTTTTTGTACTTTGAACCTTCCTGTATAATTCAAGATAGAGTAAAAACACGACTTCAGAATTCCTTTTGCAAATATTAGTTTAAAGTTATTTTACTACAAGACCAGATTATTCAAATTTATAGCATGCAAAGGGAGGGGGGGGAAATAAATCACAACAAATACAAATGTACATAAATGTACACACAGAACAACCACAAGTTCTATTTCACACAATAGGGGAAAAAAAGGGTCTCTTTTTTATCATTCCACAAATTCCAGCTATTATGTTAAACTGCTGTCCCGCATAAAACATGGAAACATGTTCTTGACAGAATTCTTCATTTTAAAACAAGCCCACAGCAGCAGAGCAGGAAGGGGAGATGGTTCTCCTTTCATTAAAATAATGCTAAATATGTACTACAACAAAATTTTTTGCAAGCATAAAAATAATTTCTGATGAAAAATATGTAACAAAAAGCGACATGGCCTTAGCCATCACTTTATTCCACCTCTGTCCAGTTCTGTTTTTTTTTTTTTTTTTTGTGCATATGAGAAATAAATTTTTTGTATGTCAGCCTGTGACCATAGTGGTGATTATTAACCCTTTCGTGAAAGAGTCATTCAGAGTTCAAGGACACTCCAACCTGTGAGACATTCGGTTTGTATAAATGATAGTTATGAAAATATCACATCTGGAATTGTCCATAATAAATGTACTCATTTGCTGAGTGTAAAAAACAAGTAAGGCTATAAGAAAAGTACATAATCAAATATTTAACAGACCGTATTATAAAATATGTGGTGTATATGTAATATTTTAATTCAAATATTTTATCATGTATTATTTATAAATTGTAATAAAAAATTATACATATGTATATAAATGTATGCATATTTTAAAAATCAGTATTACATATATAGCAGTTGAAAATGTGCTGATATATGTAATATTGTTTTAAAAATATGTACACAAATTATTTGAATTAAAATCTATCTATATCTATATATCTATATCTATAATATATATATATATCTATATCTATATATATATATATATATATATATATATATATATATATATATATATATATATATATATATATATATATATATATATATATATATATATATATATATATATATATATATATATTATACACACACACATTAAATATATACATAGTCAAACCAAAATTTATTCAGACAACTTGAACATTTCATTCATCAATACAGTTTATTCACTATAGTTAAAAAAAAAAATGTAACAAAATGTGACAAGATCTCAGAGTTAAACTGTGTCAGAAAAAAATCTTTATGGCAGATAACACTTAAGTAAAGCATGGTCAGGTCAAAGTGTCTGAATCATTTTTGGTTCCAAATTTTTATCAATTTTACTGGTAGTTCACTGTATGAAGAATTTTTAGGTATAATATGTCACAGTTTACTTTATTTTGCTATCCTCAAATTACATGAACTATATTGTCCTGCACCCACTAGTAAAAATATTTTTAAAATAATTTTTGGTTTGAATTCATATTTATATATGTATATTCCTTCATATTCATAGTTATAGTTATTAACAAAACCAAAACTCATTATGGACCTTCATGCCATTGCAAAGGCGACACAAGAGGTTATTTAAGGCTAAACAAGACAGTGAGATGCAAAAATAAAAGAAGTTGAAGCGAGGAAGAATGAGAGCAAAGACAGTCTTAGCAAGAAAAAGGAACAGTGGAGGAACGGAAGCAGAGAGGAGTCGTCACAGTGAGGGTGTAAAACAGAGTGTGGACTATTTAATGATGCATTGGGTTCCCTCCGCAGCTGACTGCTGCCTGCAGCAGCTCTCCTCCAGCCCGAGCAGACAATCCTACCCTGCTGTAATTCAATTTTTCTGCCTATTGTTTATTTCATGGCTCCCCTGTGAAGCATCAAAAGCTGCTGTTCTGTCAGCCTCTTACTGTCGTATATGTTTGTCATTCAGCCCTTGTTAAAATAACGAAAAAGGCCTGCCTCTGTTCTTCCCCCAGCTGAGAATTCCCAGTGGTAAAATTATTCCATTTAGATGGAAACTTTTTTGTCACTCCCCTGTCTAAATTGGCATATCTGCTTCTTTTGCTGGAACCAATAAACTGTGAACCCGGATGCATCTGTCAATCAGGCTCATCTTTACTTTAGCATGCCAGATGACAACAGGGGAGATGGGGAAAAAAAGCAGCAGAATGGAATCAGCTGATTGGCTCTCATCAGCAAGGCATTACAAAAAGCACCTGTCATCCTCTCGGCTCCTCAAACACTGCGAGGGGCCCGAGCTCAGTACTACTGGAGACAACTATACAAACAAATGCATGACGGTTCAGTCTCATTCTCTAGTGAATTTCAAGGTTATGTGAACTACTTTTGGAAAGTGAACTTTACATTGCTGTTTATAGATTTGGAATATCATTAGGATACTGTGCACTTTTTTGGGAACTAAATTAAAAAAAAGATAAAGATAAAAAAAGTTAAAACCTTTAACGCATTCTCACAGTATTAGAAACTTTTATTATAAACTTTCATTTCAAATTATAAACTCTCAGTCCAAAATACAAACTAATTGTTAATCTGCTTAAGAGAAACTCTATGTATGCTACAGAAACGCACATCATGTGAGCCCTATTCCAATTATCTGACAACCCAGGACTACAGTATGACTGTATTACACTGGTTTTACAAGAATAACCTGATCACTGACATAGAAACATACACATTACCAAGAAACAGGCCAGCGTGACATCGCCTGCATCTCATCAAGCATTAGTCACATTGGTAATCGCATGGAAAATGTGTCCATGTAGTTCTATGTAAATTTCCTACAAACAATAAAGATTTGTAGACACATTATTCATAAGAAATGGGAAAATGTCTGTTGTTTTCTGAGGCTTGAATGGGGAGAAAACGGCATCATCTGTCATGGGGTGTCACACTGGAGAGAGAAGGAGCACCAGAGGAGTTGCACTGGACAGCACTCACTGTTAAGTCCTGTCAGCCGTCTATGTGCTCGTCATCATCACTGCTGTCATATTTGATGCTGGGGAGGGGAAAGGCCAACCTGGGGCTGTCAATCAAATCCACCTCATTAGGGACACCGCTAATTATGAAATTTTCTACGATGTCTGGGAATGGAGTATTTCTTAGGTACTGTATATCATCAAGACAGTGTAGTTTGTGAGATGACAAGAACTTATTTTCCATGCTACTTAAGAAAAGGGTGTAAATTAAAATATCTATGAAATGAACACAGGCCAGCAAACAATCTGAGCATGCAAAACTGTGGATAAATCAGGCTGCAAATCTTTTTTTAAAAAAATCTGATGTCTGGGACTATTTGTTCTGCCTTTATTTTTCTTTCTTTATTTATTTTTTACATGCCTTGTTCCTATCTGAAACTTCTGTGAGTTTCTTCTGGATAGTTGTGCATCTTGTCATGAGTGCCTTGTACCATATCTGTGGGAAACATTTTATATGGAAACACTTTTCAAAAAGGTCACATTTGTTAACATTAGTATTAACTAACATGTACTAACAATGAACAATACATTTTAATTCAACAATACAAAAATCAGTTACACTTTATTTTAAGGTGTCTTTGTTACACTGTAATTTTACATTTAAGTACTGAGTAATATTAAAGGTGCTCTAAGCGATGTCACGCGGCTTTAGGCCAAAACATTTTTTGTCACATACAGCAAACATCTCCTCACTATCCGCTAGCTGCCTGTCCCCTGAACACACTGTAAAAAAACACGGTCTCTGTAGTCGCCACAAGCTCCAAAAACAGCAATAAAAACAAACTGGTGCAGCCTGGACCACGAAACATAATAAACACGCTCCAGCCAATAACCGACAAGAATGATTTTAAATGCGCGTTCATGACTGTTTCAGGAAGCACGGAGGGGAGGGGGAGGAGGAGGAGGAGGGAGGGTCTAGCTAGCCTATGTTTTGTTTGACAACACTTCGAACTTCAACAGGAAGTTACTCCACCCAGGATCACTTAGAGCACCTTTAAGTAACTACATGTACTTACAATAGGGTTAGGATTAGGGTTTGGTTTGGGGTTAGTTGCATGTAATTATGCATAATTTATAGTTATTACTATAGTAACTGCATGTAACATATGTAACAATGACACTGTAAAGTAAAGTGTTACCTAAAAATCCAGCTGTTCATTGTTCATGTTAGTTCACAGTGCATTAACTAATGTTAACAAATACAAAATTTGATATCCATAATGTATTATGTTGAAATTAATATTAACTAAGAACTGTAGAAGTGCAGTTCATTATTAGTTCATTTTAACTAAAGTAATTAACTACTGTTAACTAATGAAACCTTTTTGTATAGTGTTACCATATCTGTATATTTCACAGATTCCACAGAAGTCAGCAAAAAGGTCTGAATTAAGTCAAATGTATTTGTATAGCACTTTTCACAATACACATTGTTTCAAAGCAGCACTACATAAAATCATGATATTAGTGTTTATATTATCTTTATAGTCACATTTAGCAGATTAGAGCTGGGCGGTAATATAGTTTACATTTACATTAAAATAAATCAAGCAGTTAAGATATGGTACAGTATATAGTTTATATGACATGCTTGTATATCCAGTTTCATAGATGGGCGATAATATGGTTACATTTTGCAAAAAAAAAAAAAAAAAAAATTAATTAATTAAGCAGTTGAGATTTATCAATATTTATTTATATATCAACTTGACATGAGAGTACTGTACAGTACTGTACTGTACTGTATATATGCGGATAAAGTTGGATTTATATTTAATTTATATAAAGAGCTGTGTGATAAAACATTTTACATTTTGCGACAATATAAATAATTACGCAGCCGAGATTTGCTATATATTGCTTAATGTGAGTGTACTGTATCAAAGACTTTAGTGCCAGGGTTTACAGACAAATCTTAAGCCTAGTCCCCAGACTAAGAGGCATGTTTGAGCTGATTTAACTGAAAGCAACTTGCACTGATGCACACCAGTAATGTTTTTTTATATTTTTAAGGAACATTTATAAAAGTTCTACATAAAAGTTCTAATTTAACTAAGGCCTAGTCCTGGCTTAGTCTAAACCCTGTCTGTGAAACCAGGCTTAGATGTACAAAGACTCATATTACTTATGAACGAGGAGAAAGTGCAATGAGCAATATGGCGGAATATGTCCCGATTCTAAATAGAAGTGCCAGTTGGTAAAGTCATTGTGTCAATGCAGCTGCCGTTAGAAGCTCCGGTTACTATACGAACAGTCAGCGCTCTTAGAACTGCACATGCGCATTGGCAGATCTAGCCTGAAATATAAACTTTTTAAATGCTATCAAACATAGGAAACATGATTTATGGGACTGTTCATATAAGAATTTGTTGCTGATTAGAAATATGCCATTTAAATGTGAGTTTGGCAAGCAGAGATTTCAGGATTCCCCCATTCAGATACATAGCACTTGGTCTTGGATGCCGAAACAGCTGCCTGGTGGGGGTCGCAAAAATGACCGCCAAGTGAACAGACTTTCCTTGAAAGGGACTTTGACTGTATGTAGCAGGTATATAGGTCGTACTACATATCCAACTTTTAATGAACCTGACCTTTCAATATGTATTTAACACTGAATTTCTTTACTGTGGAAATAATCCGAACGAAATAAAACCCTTTTCCCAGCATCATCTCTGTCGCGAGCACAGTGGCTTTGGCGCTCAGATGCTGTCTTGATGGCTGCGCTGTGATTATGAGGTCATTTTTACCCAAGCTGTGTGAGCTCATCCAAGAGACGGTTACATAAGTTGGTGAGCATCCTAATGAGCAAGCACTGATTGATTTAGCTTTGTAAAAAGCGCAGTGTGGGTGGCGCTGAGAGCTACCAGGTTCGGCCTTCGCACCAAACAACGGGGTGGTTTTATTAGTTGTATTATTAGCACAGGAATCTTACAGAAGCCCATCTGATCGGAGACCCTCTGCCTCCAAATCTGGCCACTTCCATCGGCAGCCAAATCTCATTTTCTTTCAACGGCTAAACGATCGTTTCTAATGGCCATTGTGTGCCACATTATGTAATTAAGCACTAACGCAATCTGCTTCTCCATGCAATTATGTCACCTAGCCTGTAAGGAAATGAGAAATCAGAGCGCCTAGAGCAGAGAGTTTTGCTTTGACCCGACCATCCAATCAAGTGGAGATCTTCTGAAAGCCGACAAAGACCCAACCTAAGGGGGTTTGTGTGTTTGAAACCCCAGGGCACCCTTAATGTTCGAGACAGAGGCTAAAACAACACACAATCCCGCCTTTAGAGTCCTCAAGACTCCACGCCGAGGCTCATCTCGCCCGTTAAGTGTCTGAGTAGAGAAAGAGAGCAAGACATAGACAGAGAAAGACAGAAAAAGGAGAGAAAGTGAAGAAGCACCAACCCCCATCGTCCCTCCTAACCCCAACCTCCCCCTGGCTCAGTGTTCCTCTCTATACCACCACCCCCTCCCCAACACCCAGTCACTGTCAGGCCAAACACATGATGAATTGCCCTGTCAACAGAATTCATTCAGGGACCAATTAATTCAGCAGAAATGAACTAGAGCCATCAGTCGCTGAAAAACTCAGTGCAAAGAGAGCAAAGTAGCTTACTTTGGAGAAGAGAGAGAGAGCCGGAGGAGGAAGCCACGGAGAGAAGGGAGAAAAAGAGCAAGCGAGAGAGGGAGAAAGAAAGAGAGAGTGCATGGTGGAAGTTAGTCTGACAGAAATTGGTCATTTAATGCTTTAGCGCACTGGAGACAGCCCCTGTCATAGAGAAAGGCATGGCAGGGCTCCCCTGGTGCTTTATTTATTAATTATCCAAAGCAGCGAGGGGCATTTAACTGTCTCACTCCAGGCCTGTCAACCCCATTTCTTGTCATTTCCTCTCCATAAACAGATCCTTTAACACTGCACTCAGGTTAATAGAATAGAATCCCACCCCATCGTTTTGAATACTATAAATACTCTTTTATTGGAAAATAACCTCTGATTCGTTACATACGCATGTACGGCCACTTCCATATGGACTGAAAGAGACTTTATGGAGGATGCATGCTGACTGTTTCAATTTCGTGAATAATCACTGCTCTAGTAAAACAGCAGGAAATATACACATAGCAGTATGCCCACTTCTCTACTATATTTAGTATGTGAAAAGCAGTAAGTCAAATGAGAAGTATGTCTGAATATGCACTATTCATGAAACAATGGACAAAAAATACACTAATTACATACTGTACTGTTTCCACTGAGAAACTTCAGTATTCCATGAGGCCATGGAAGCGGAGGGGATGTTGGATTCAAAAAGTTGAAAAACAAGGCAGAAAACTGAGGTGAGAGGCTCTTTACAATATATGCATCTGTTTAACATCACATGGTTGTGATAAATGGATATTTGTGTGTATTCTAGATGTATTTATTATTATATATAAATGAGTTCAAATCTGATGCTCCAAAGTGATCCCAATTGTGCCATATAAATATTAATCTTTTTTGTAAGAATATTTTTGCCTTTTTGAAAAAAACAGAAAACAAACATGACGTCACCCAAACAAAGTCAAAGTCAAACTTAGAGGGTTACTTCACACAAAAATTAAATTACCCCATGATTTACTCACCCTCAAGCCATCCTAGGTGTATATGACTTTCTTCTTTCAGACGAATACAATCGGAGATATATTAAATAACGTCCTGGCTTTTCCAAGCTTTATAATGGCAGTGAATAGAGGATATTTTGAAGCCCAAAAAAGTGCATCTATCCATCATAAACGTACTCCACACGGCCTCCGGGGGTGCATAAAGGCCTTCTGAAGCGAAGCCAGACATTTGTGTAAGAAAAATATCCATATTTAAAATTTTAAAAATTAAAATAACTATCTTCCGGCAGACGGCCTACACAAGTCGACTTATGCCAAAAGAGTAACCCCCTGACGCGAAAAAGGATAGTCAACAAACTCAAGCTCGTCTTCTCTTTTACCAAAATCCTCCGACATTTCTCTTTAAAAATTCTTGTTTTAGACTTCTAATTCGTGACCAGTGTTTTGTTTTGCTCTAACCTCTGCGCTTCTGCATTCGACAATGCGCCAGATCAGGGTTACTCTTTTGCCGTAAAACGATGCGTACGGGCATCTTTCGAAAGCTAAAGTTTAAAATATGGATATTTTTCTTACACAAACACACTCTTTATTCACCCCCCGGAGCCGTGTGGAGTATGTTTATGATGGATGTACTTTTTTGGGCTTCAAAATATCATCCTCTATTCACTGCCATTATTATTAAGCCTGGAAAAGCCAGGACATTATTTAATATATCTCAGATTGTGTTCATCAGAAAGAAGTAAGTCATATACACCTAGGATGGCTTGAGGGTGAATAAATCATGGGGTAATTTTCATTTTTGGGTGAACTATCCCGTTAAAGCTGGACCAATGACCAATAATATTTTTTGTTAAATATTTGAATGTTTATAGATAGACAATTTATGTATATACACTAGAACAAATCTCTGTGGCTGCATCTTTAATTACACATTATTATATGAATGTCACAAAAAAGCTCATTTTAAATCTGACATAGTTAGGGAGTAAACGATTCACTTACTGAGTGAATCTGATTCATTTTTAATGACTCATTAAAAAAAGAAAACTGTTTGCAAATCAAACATCACAGCTGCATTCATGTTCATGCAACAATGGTGTGCACTCAAACTACATGATATCTGATATAAACACTTATACAAGCAAAAAAACTTTACTGACTGACGCCAATGGTGATTTCACTCGTTTTTATTTTTTGTCGCATTGGTGATTATTATAACCGCAGTCTGAAGCCCTGAAATGTATTCATACTATTCACCTGCAAACATAAAGAACACACTTCAAGAACAAATACAGCTTATAATAGGTAGAAAATTTCAAATATTGCATTTATTTAGTTAATCATACTGTATATGTGACCGAATGGAACAGCTAAATTGCATAATCACGCATAAAATGCTAAATACATGTACAAGATTCAAAGTAGATAACATAATCCAGCTCAAATTTCTCCTCTTACATTTTCTTTTTCTCCGTGGACGTTTCCAAAATTCGATTAGAATTAATTAGTACCTATGGTATCTTGCCTATCAGAAAACATCATTACAGCACCAGATTAGTCCAAGATGGGCTCTGAAGCAGCCCAAACTAATTAAGGTTGTTGTGTGATTTTTGGCCTGGTGATCAAGAGACTGTTGCCTCATCCCACTGGTAATTATGATGTCCATATGGTCAATGCAAAGCTATCTAAGCATGGGAAATACTATCAGTGTGACGTGGTTGCCGTCAAGCCAAAAGTTTGTTCTTCCCCATTGTGGAGAGTCTGATCAGAAGCTGAATTATTGATGGGGCCCTTTCTCTAGCCGAAGGCGCTGGGACTCAGGCATCTGTGGAACACCCCATCTCAACCAGCAGGAAGTGAAATTTGAGGCTTTTTCCACCGCCAGAATGAAAGCCCAGGTACCTTGGATGGACTTCCATAGCAGTCTCTTAGATGAAAAGATTGAGGACTGATCTGCCAAACAGTGGAGTCTATTTATTGCAGGTGTCCAATATGGAGGCACCACATGAGACTGTCTTATGGTTTATCTTCGCCATATGCAGAAGACGTTATTATAGTCGACTACATAGCGATTATCAGGAAAACAACAGCACGGGATCAAGTCATTTATGAGTTTAACGCAGTAATTTGAGAAATTGCTTTTCCAGCAGAGTTCTCATCACAGAGAGTCTGGTGTTGAGAACTGTCTGAACTCTGACTTCACTGGAACTTAACCACAATACCTTATCGCAGATCAAATGATGAGTGATCACCCACGGCCTCTCCAATCTGAGTCTCAAGTCAGCACATTAGACCCAGTTGAATTCTGGCTCCTCTACAGTCCACTCTGCTGAAAAAAACGCTATTTATCACACCTTCAGTAAACCTGATAGACAACAGAGGCATGCAAGCTGAGTGAATCTGACAAATGAAATAGAGAAACTAACCGAGAAGAAAGAAGGTGCTTAGGTAAACTGTCTTTGCTGAAGTGCGCCCCTGACTGCGGCTCACTTGCCGTGTTTAAAGTTGACTTGTTTTCTTAGGTAAGGTAAAGAGCCGGCGGATGAGTGTGTCAGTAACTAAATGCGAAGCACTGAGGCCTTGAGCGTGGGGATTGCTGACGGAGGGTGCATATCAGATTGACTCTAAGCGACTGGTAAATGGACGAACAAATAAACTGGCATGGGAAATTTGGAAGAAACCAAAGATAAAGGACTAGAAGTATATAACAATATGATATGTACTGTATGGATGTGAGCTAAATAAATCAATCTGCACGTCATTCATTAAAATCATATTTTAGTATTAATATATTATTTTTCCTGAATTTATCACAAAGCTCATGCTTAGCAAACAAGAAAACATGACGCATGGCTGAGCATTAGTTATTAACCCTTTGATGCATGCCGTTTATACCTATAAATAAACTAACTCTTAAAATATATAATGTGGATGAACAAATACATATTTTTCTCAAAATTATATCATTTGTCCACCACAAAATAAACTGTATTTATATATTATGACCCATAATTCTATTTAAATGAAATATTATTTGGAAAAATATATTGTGCAATGTAATATTGTATTGTACATATTGTTTCAAAGAAAGAAACATTAAGATATTTTATTCACATGTGCTTAAATAATTCATGCATCAGAGGGTTACAGTCGAAAAGTAACCATAGCCGCTAGAATTCATACTATTTTAAGTGGTGTTACAAGGGCTACATTTCTTTAAATTCATTAGACAAAGCTGAGAAGCTCATTTCTCAGCCTAATGTAAATGGGAAAAAAAAACTGAACCGAGAGGAAGATAAGGAGATGTGCAGCAGAATATAATTAATTAAATGAGACTAATTAGGAACATGAGAGCAGGTGCCAGGCTATGGGCTGACAGCACAGACAGCAAGACAACATGAGAGACAGAGAGAGAGAGAGAGGATGAGAGAGAGAGGGGGGAAAATACTCCGGTTAAGGGGTGTAACATGACAGGAAGAGGGACAAAACAACTTTCTGCATTTTGTCATGTGAAACCCCACAGGAATAGGTATGACAGAAACCATAGACCCCAGCACCATAGGGGTCTTTCCTTTGTTTGAGACAGATTATTTTTTGGCAATTGGAAGTTTGCATAAGCGCAAGATTTTCCCCCCTAATTATTCCAGCATATGCTCAGCACTGGTGGCGGCATAAATTTCTCTTGCTCTCTCTGTCTCTCTCTCTCTTCTGCTGTAGCAGAGAATGGGTGAAGCTTGTTTCCCCTCTGGAGAACTTAAGTGAGATTTCATATTTAAAAATCAAGATGACAAGACTTTCTGCCTTCTTTACATGCCCACCTGTACTCACTGAGACACAGCGTGCTTCCAGCACATCTGAATATGGATATTATCCTTGTTTAATATTAAAGCATGATGCATCTATTCTATTCTATTCTATTCTATTCTATTCTATTCTATTCTATTCTATTCTATTCTGCTCTATTTTATTGTACTCTATTCTATTCTGAGACACAGCGTGCTTCCAGCACACCTGAATATGGATATTATCCTTGTTTAATATTAAAGCATGATGCATCTATTCTATTCTATTCTGCTCTATTTTATTCTACTCTATTCTATTCTGAGACACAGCGTGCTTCCAGCACACCTGAATATGGATATTATCCTTGTTTAATATTAAATTATGATGCATCTATTCTATTCTATTCTATTCTGAGACACAGCGTGATTCCAGTACACCTGAATATGGATATTATCCTTGTTTAATATTAAAGCATGATGCATCTATTGTATTATATTTTATTCTATTCTGAGACACAGCGTGATTCCAGTACACCTGAATATGGACATTATCCTTGTTTAATATTAAAGCATGATGCATCTATTCTATTCTATTCTATTCTATTCTATTCTATTCTATTCTATTCTATTCTATTCTATTCTACTCTATTCTATTCTGAGACACAGCATGATTCCAGTGCACCTGAATATGGATATTATCCTTGTTTAATATTAAAGCATGATGCATCTATTCTATTCTGTTCTATTCTATTCTATTCAATTCTATTCTATTCTATTCTATTCTATTCTATTCTATTCTGAGACACAGCGTGCTTCCAGCACACCTGAATATGGATATTATCCTTGTTTAATATTAAATTATGATGCATCTATTCTATTCTATTCTATTCTGAGACACAGCGTGATTCCAGTACACCTGAATATGGATATTATCCTTGTTTAATATTAAAGCATGATGCATCTATTCTATTCTATTCTATTCTATTCTATTCTGAAACACAGCGTGTTTCCAGCACATCTGAATATGGATATTATCCTTGTTTAATATTAAAGCATGATGCATCTATTGTATTATATTTTATTCTATTCTGAGACACAGCGTGATTCCAGTACACCTGAATATGGACATTATCCTTGTTTAATATTAAAGCATGATGCATCTATTCTATTCTATTCTATTCTATTCTATTCTATTCTATTCTATTCTATTCTATTCTGAGACACAGCATGATTCCAGTGCACCTGAATATGGATATTATCCTTGTTTAATATTAAAGCATGATGCATCTATTCTATTCTGTTCTATTCTGTTCTATTCTATTCTATTCTATTCTATTCTATTCTATTCTATTCTATTCTGAGACAGCATGATTCCAGTGTACCTGAATATGGATATTATCCTTGTTTAATATTAAAGCATGATGCATCTATTCTATTCTATTCTATTCTATTCTATTCTGAGACACAGCGTGATACCAGTACATCTGAATATGGATATTATCCTTGTTTAATATTAAAGCATGATGCATCTATTCTATTCTATTCTATTCTATTTTATTCTACACTATTCTATTCTGAGACACAGCGTGCTTCCAGCACACCTGAATATGGATATTATCCTTGTTTAATATTAAAGCATGATGCATCTATTCTATCCTATTCTACTCTATTTTATTCTACTCTATTATATTCTGAGACACAGCGTGCTTCCAGCACACCTGAATATGGATATTATCCTTGTTTAATATTAAAGCATGATACATCTATTCTATTCTATTCTGAGACACAGAGTGATTCCAGTGCACCTGAATATGGATATTATCCTTGTATAATATTAAAGCATGATGCATCTATTCTATTCTATTCTATTCTATTCTATTCTGAAACACAGCGTGTTTCCAGCACATCTGAATATGGATATTATCCTTGTATAATATTAAAGCATGATGCATCTATTCTATTCTATTCTATTCTATTCTATTCTGAGACACAGCATGCTTCCAGCGCACATAAATATATTTATTATCCTTGTATAATACTAAAGTATGATGCATCTATTCTATTCTATTCTGAGACACAGCATGCTTCCAGCACACCTGAATATGGATATTATCCTTGTATAATACTGAAATATGACGCATATTCTATTCTATTCTGTTCTATTCTATTCTTTTCTATTCTATTCTATTCTATTGAGACAGTGTGCTTCCAGCACACCTGAATATGGATATTATCCTTGCATAATACTAAAGTATGATGCATCTATTCTATTCTATTCTATTCTATTCTATTCTATTCTGAGACACAGCATGCTTCCAGCGCACCTGAATATTGATATTATCCTTGTATAATATTAAAGCATGATGCATCTATTCTACTCTATTCTACTCTATTCTATTCTATTCTATTCTGAAACACAGCGTGTTTCCAGCACATCTGAATATGGATATTATCCTTGTATAATATTAAAGCATGATGCATCTATTCTATTCTATTCTATTCTATTCTATTCTATTCTATTCTATTCTATTCTATTCTGAGACACAGCATGCTTCCAGCGCACCTGAATATGGATATTATCTGTGTATAATTTTAAAGTATGATGTGTCTATTCTATTCTATTCTATTCTATTCTATTCTATTCTATTCTATTCTATTCTATTCTATTCTATTCTGAGACACAGCGTGCTTCCAGCACACCTGAATATGGATATTATCCTTGTATAATATTAAAGCATGATGCATCTATTCTATTCTATTCTATTCTATTCTATTCTATTCTGAAACACAGCGTGTTTCCAGCACATCTGAATATGGATATTATCCTTGTATAATATTAAAGCATGATGCATCTATTCTATTCTATTCTATTCTGAGACACAGCATGCTTCCAGCACACCTGAATATGGATATTATCCTTGTATAATACTGAAATATGATGCATATTCTATTCTATTCTGTTCTGTTCTATTCTATTCTATTCTATTCTATTCTATTCTATTCTATTCTATTGAGACAGTGTGCTTCCAGCACACCTGAATATGGATATTATCCTTGCATAATACTAAAGTATGATGCATCTATTCTATTCTATTCTATTCTATTCTATTCTGAGACACAGCATGCTTCCAGCGCACCTGAATATGGCTATTATCCTTGTATAATATTAAAGCATGATGCATCTATTCTACTCTATTCTATTCTATTCTATTCTATTCTATTCTATTCTGAAACACAGCGTGTTTCCAGCACATCTGAATATGGATATTATCCTTGTATAATATTAAAGCATGATGCATCTATTCTATTCTATTCTATTCTGAGACACAGCATGCTTCCAGCGCACATAAATATGTTTATTATCCTTGTATAATACTAAAGTATGATGCATCTATTCTATTCTATTCTGAGACAAAGCATGCTTCCAGCACACCTGAATATGGATATTATCCTTGTATAATACTGAAATATGATGCATATTCTATTCTATTCTATTCTATTCTATTCTATTCTGAGACAAAGCATGCTTCCAGCACACCTGAATATGGATATTATCCTTGCATAATACTAAAGTATGATGCATCTATTCTATTCTATTCTATTCTATTCTATTCTATTCTATTCTATTCTATTCTATGTTGGATTATATTTAAAAAAATATTTTATATTACATATCAAAACATTAAATCAAGATACATTTTCTTGAGAAGCAGCTTAAGTTAATATAATAGCATAAAGTTAAAACATGTTTTCTGTAACTATATTGTATTAATCTTGTATAATATATAATTTTATATCATTATATATATATATATATATATATATATATATATACACACACACACACACACACACACACATATATACACACACACAAACAAACAAACACATACATTTTCCCTGATAATCAACCTCATCATCTTATGATTAGGACTTTACATTTTTCTTCCTTTTAGATTTATGCAAAATAAGGCAAAAATGTGTTATCTGTAGCTGTTTTCTGAACCATGTACATAATGCAATGGTAAAAAAGACTAGTGCATTTATACTATAGTCTATTTTATCCAGATCTGTAATTAAGGCCTTTATTTCTCTTGACAAAAAGACTAACAGCACTGCACAATGTGATATAGGTTAAAACAACAAGAGAAGAAGTGATAGCAGAAGATGTATCCCTCTCAGAATAACTCTAGAGAATGCAGGTTAAAAAGTCATTTCTGCTGGAAACCAAATGAGTTCATTAAACAGACTCATCCGTTCATGTTATCCGTTTACTACAGATGAGGTTCAGCACCTCCGACCACCCTCTCCAAATAAATGTCATATTCCTCATTTTGCTGCAAAGAAGATCAGCGAACTGCAGTTTTCATCCAGACACAATGTATTCTGGTGTCAGGCTTTGAAATGTGTTAGATATGGCATCATGGCAGAAACGGCAGAGAATATAACAGGGCCAAAGCCACCCAATTAACCCTGTGCTGCACTTCTCAGAGCGGAGAACATCTTCTCCGTGAGAGTGGAGATAGGGATGGGGCATCAGCTGATTTTAGCACAATTTACTCCCCTAACAGGTTACAAATGTGGCATGTGATGAATATAATGAGGCTTGATGTCACTTAGCCTGTGGACATGTGTGGAATAGCAAAACACTTGCTGAGACATAGAAAGAGAAAGATGGAGAGAGATTTCACAAAGGTCTCTCTCTCTCTCTCTCTCTCTCTCTCTCTCTGGTTTGTCCCTAAAACTGTAAAATGCTGCCAAACAATCTCCCAAATCGCATCACATTATCACACTACTATGTTGTACTGTTGACGTCTCCAAAAATGAATGTCATGATTTTTTTTGTTTTCTGCAGTGGATTCAATTTTACTATATTAAAAAAATGTAGTTCATGCTGTTAATGATAAGTTAAAAGTAGAAAAGTCAATGTTGTGTAGGGAGGAAAAAAATCATACTCAAAACTTTGAAAACTTTGTCACAGTTTCGAGTGAGAGGCACACAGCTGAACACCAGAGCGCATTTAAAAACTTCTGTCAGTCATGAGCAGAAGACCAGAGACCAATATTTTTTTTTTTTTTTTTTTAGCTCTTGAAATAGCACAAGAGACCATTTGAAGAACTCGATGCTGGCATTCAGGATGCTGCCAAGAGGACAGCTCAATATTTCGTTTGTGCTCAGCTGTCAATGAGCCAAAAGTAAAGGCTGAAACAGAAAGGCAGAGCTTTTTTTTTTTTTTTTTTTTAATTATCTCCGACCCAAGCCCACTGTGCATCATCATTAGAGAAACTAAATAGCACTGGTCACTTACTCAGGTAGTGGTAAACGGCACAATTAATGGGCTGAGAGGGGAAAACTGTATTCAATTTGAAAGCCTTCTCTCCTAATCCATCTCCACTGATCATGGCCTGTGCTGAGCTACACGCTTTTACATTCAATTACAATAATCAGGTTAATTCTGAGTAAAAAGTCAACGTTTTAATCAAGGGCTGACAATCTGTGGTTATCTAGTGCTGAAACAAAGAAGGTGACGGTAAATGAAGAGACTGGGTAATGAGTTCTGTTTAAATGTGAAATAAACCACAACAACCACAAGCTATATATATATGAATAAGAGACTAAATCTTATTTAGTTAATAAAAAAATGTTCTTTTTTTATTTAGCACTGCAAAAAAGAAAGACTAAACAGATTATATATATTATATAAAAAACAGTTTATATATATTCCACAAGACAAAAACATTAACTACAGAAGTCTACAAATAGTTGACATACAAAGAGGGAATGTAATGAACCTAAATATCTAAACTTTCAAACAGGATAAATTGTGTCAATTCAATTACTAATATCTGTTTCACTAGGGCTTAAATTAAAAAATATATATATTTTCATTATAAACATCTTGCGTTATGTAAAACACACACACACGTGTCTTTTGGGGACATTCCATAGACATAATGATTTTTAACCTGTACAAACTTTATATTCTATCTCCTAACCCTATCCAAAAAAAAATTTCATTTTTTTTTTCTTTTCATTTTTACATTTTCACAAAACTTCACTTAGTATGATCTGTTTTCCTCACAGGGACTACAAATGGATAAGAATTTAAGAATTTAAGACATTTAAGACACACACACACACACACACACACACAAACACACACACACTATTTTAACTATTTAAAAGTTGTTGTTTTTTTGAGAAAATAATACTTTAATAATACTAAGGATGCATTAAATTGATCAATAGTGACAGTAAGAACATTTATAATGTTACAAAAGATTGCTATTTCAAATAAATGCTGTTCTTTCAAACTTCTAATCAAAGAATCCTAAAAAAAAAATCTTCAAAAACTATTTTCAACACTGAAAATAATAAGAAATGTTTCTTGAGCATCAAATCAGCATATTAGAATGATTTCTGAAAGATCATGTGACACTGAAGACTGGAGTAATGATGCTGAAAATTCAGATTTACTGTCACAGGAATAAATTACATTTTAAAATATATTAAAATAGAAAGTGGTTATTTTAAATTGTAATAATATTTTACCATTTTACAGTTTTTACTGTTTTTTTTGATAAAATAAATGCAGCCTTGGTTAGCATAAAGGACTTTCAAAAACATTACAAAATCTTAACGACTCCAAATATTTGTACTGCATAAATAAAGAATGAAAAAAATGTGGCAAGTGCAGCATCTTTTATGTCAATGCTTTAACAATACTGTAATTTTATAAGTTAGCCAAGTGCAACTGGAGCTCACAAAGACAGCTAGAGCACTGCTTGAAAACTCTACTTCTACTACCCACAAATAAATAAAAAAATCCAATACATGTAACAAAAGTTCACACGGAGCACAACATCAGGAGAGAGTGTTATTGCAATGCATTCTAATTAAAACAAAACAGTAACCCCAAAAGTCCAACTGTAAAAGAAATGCCAACCCTTACACCTGAATCAAAACTTTGAAAGGAATAATATTTGCTTTAACATGCATACTGTCTTCTACTGGCCTGTGCATTTTTGTTTTCGACAGAAAGTGACCCTGAAACCTGGTCTTGAATAACAAGAAAATTCACAGCGGTGTGTTTAATCAGACCGGACAGAGGTTAGAACAGCTCAATATAAGAGATAACCACTCTTTGATTCAAACAGCCATGCAGAACCTAAAGGTAGCAGTGTCAGAAAATGTACTGTCAGGAATTTCGTATTTAAATTTGACCTCATTAGCACCACATGGATAAATGGAGAAGTAAGGGACTGCAGGATAAAACCAACCGGACATCTTATCGCTACTAAACAGCTATTCTGAAAACATGAAGTTGAATTCAATGACTCCTATAAGTTGACTTTCACCCAGTTATTGCAACATCCTTTTCCCAAGATAACAACTCTGAGTCTTCTTCTATAATGCCTGATGAGTTTGGAGAACACCTGAGAAGAGATCAGAGACCATTCCTCCATACAGAATCTCTCCAGATCCTTCAGATTCCCTGCTCCATGTTGGTGCTTCTTCTCTTCAGTTCACCCCACTCATTTTCTACGGTTCAGGTCAGGGAACTGGGACGGCCATGGCAGAAGCTTCATTTTGTGCTCAGTGACACATTTTTGTGTTGATTTTGGATCATTGTCCTGATGGAAGATCCAATCATGGCCCATTATAGGATTTGTAGCAGAAGCGATCAGGTTTTGATTTTTATCTGTTAGTATTTGATCGAATCCATGATACCATGTATCTGAACAAGATGTCCAGGACCTCCAGCAAAACAAATAGGCCCACAGCATTAAAAATCCAGCAGTATATTTAACCGTGGTCATGGGGTACTTTTTTATCCATGTGTGCACCAAACCCATCTGGTGGGTTTGCTGCCAAAAAGCTCTTTTCTTTTAGCTTCATCTGACTATAGAACCAGGTCCCTTTTAAAGTTCAAGTCATGTCTGACAACTGAATATGCTGGAGTTTGTTTTTGGATGAGCGAGGAGGATTTTTCTGGAAACCCTCCCAAACAACTTTTGGTGATGCTGGTGCTGTTTGGTCATTTTTTTTTTTGCATAATATTTTCATGTTCATTAAATTTTTTTCTAGTGATAAAGTGTTTTTATGAGCGGTTTAATTTAAAGTGAATTAAGCTAAATAATAAAATGAATTAATAAAACTAAATCCATAAAATTATCACAATGATGGGATCCCCTAAAAGGTTCTATGAATCACCTGGCAGAAGAATAGCCTATGTTCTATATAGAACTTTAAAGGATTCTAAGAGTGAAGCAAACAATGTTCACGGCTGTGATGTAGGTTTGGGCGATATACTGGCAGACATTATTAACTGGTAGAAATTTGTCAACCGGAAGAGATTTTGGACTATCGTCTCTATAGCAGTTATGCTCACGTGACGTTGCTATGCTGCGTGGTCACGAAAGCTTATCGTTTGCATGCATTTTTAAGCATTTCAGTTTAAAAACAAGCGAGCGCGCTCTCTAAATGCGCGACATGAAGCGGTAGCTCATAAAGCGAGTGAGGACTGAACTGAGTGTTTTTTGCTGACTAATTGGGCTTAAACGGTTAAATACGAATATTTATGTGTCAAAGTGACCATATGTTTGTAAGTAAACAGAGCCATTTATGCCTTAAAGGTGCAATATGTAAAATTTTCTGTCCGTTAGAGGTCGCTAGAGGCCTATTCAAAACAAAGGCGTAGCTTGATGACGTCAAGTTTGAGCGTGGAATCTTTGGACATGTGGTCTTCACCTCAACAGCCGGTGGAAAATGGGATAGGACTCGGGCAGAAATCATGTTCATGGATGCGATTATTAACTGTAGTATGAAGCAGAGCAGGACCGAGTGTTGTGGGAGCTGAACGAGGCTGCTGGAGCGACTGTGCAACACACGCCGCAAGCAGCAGAACTTTTATTATGCCACAGTGGCCGGTGACACTTCCGTTTTTCCGGTCATGAGTAAGTTTATGAGGTAACGCAGCTCTGTTTATCATATTAGATAATATTAGATACATTTGAGTGTGTTAAAAATTATGTTATATAATGTTACTCTGTGCGTTCGCTTGGTGGCTGCTGTGAGACACTTGTTGCACAATGCAGTAAGCTAGATCGATATTAGAATATCATATTAAATGCTGGATGGCTTGTGTTGATAAATGGCATGGAATTAATTTTAAAACGTATTGTATGATGGAGAAAATTCTGTATTACCGTAACTAAAAATAAAGCTGCATCTGATTATGCTATGTTAGCTACTTCACAAAATATTGTTTTTCTCTGAGGCATGGTAAAGCATGGTAAAATCGAGAAAATTAGATTACATATATATACTATATAACAATAATTCGTTTTTCTGTCTACAAATATATCAAAACAGTTGTTCCCTAGCCTAGTAAAACATGTAAATATTAAAGCGTCTTTGGTGTTTCCATGGTTTCTACGAAACCGAGGGTTACACGGGTATGACCCAAATGAAAGGTGACTCCTCACACGTCCCGGAGCCTTGGTTAAAATTGCAATTTTAATGTTAAATTTAAAAAAAAAAAAAATTTTATGAAGCATTTCTAGTGCTTGAAGTTTTTCAGGTAGGCCTATTTCAATTGTGTCTTTGTACTATTGTAGTTTGTTTTCTTTGCTCTTTCTTTATCACCATTTATTTGTCTTCAGTAAGCTTGAGAGTTTTTAGGCTAGTATTCATTTTTTTAATGATATTGAAAATGCCTATTTTGAAATTATGAAAATTTGTGATATCATTTAAAGCAAAAGTAACTATTCCGTGATATATATCGTTATTGTGAAATAAAATTACTTATATCGCAATATATGATTTTGGTCATATCGCCCACCCCTACAGTGATGTAAACTAAAAGCTACTGGATATTTTTGGCCTGTTTCAACAGAAACAGTCAAGCCATTTCAAAGTGTCTTTAAATTTTACGACAGTAACAGAAATATATATTTCCTTTTTTTAAAAAAAAAAAAAAATAGGAACCTATTTCCCAGTAGACCTAAATGTAAAACATATTCAAAGACATGATATGATAATCCTTTTATTCTAAAGAAGCAACATGTCTCTATAATTAATATATCCCATTTAATCATACTGACATTCAAGAGACTGTCAGGTTTCCTCCTTCTCATACAGTCTGTGTTAATTGCTCAGATATCGTTAGCTGTCCAAATCCCTCCGGTTCCTTCCGTTTATCCTCAGGCGACCAGTGTGAGGTTTTCCCTGCCTTCTCGCCACTATACCGATACAGGCCTTCACTAGTCATCTCCTTCTCAAGCACAGCGTCCTCCACTAACACGCACCTCAGGGGCAGTCGTCAGACTCCGCTGTTGATTTTCATTAATTCACAGACACTAAATTTGCCAGTTTGGGGCTCACCCTACTCCACCCCATGTGCACCTGTGCTCCAGGGCAGGTAGAGAGCAGAGCGCACCCCATTGTCCCCTGGCAGCCGAATTAAATGAAAGCCGCCTGATTGCTGGAAATCACAGGCCGGGTGATAAAGCAATTAAGGTTCTCTAATTCTTTTGCCAGGAAAAGGTTGGCCCGGGCCTGGGAGGTAATTAACTATATGTAATGAAATCCTTTTATTACCTCTTTTTTGATTCGATTTTTGTTTCTGACGCTGCTCGCTGCATGGGAGCGGAGGTCTGTGTGGCAGGGGTCTCTCCTGTCCTAAGTTGTCCAGCAGATGAAAACAGATCTTTAGTTAATAGGCTCTCCATGGACAGATGAGGTCTATTAGGAGGTTAATTTGAAAATGAATGGGGGGAACGAAAGAGAGAGACCACGGACAGAGACAGCACAGGAGGCTCATAAACAGTGTCCACTACAATCAACCTCTTGCTCTTAAATGACCAAACACTATAAACTGAAAATTAATTTGGAATCTAATTTAGTGATTCTTTTCCATTTGAAGCCATTTTATTTATATGTATAATTATGAATGAAAAAAAAAGAAAAGAAAACCATATTTGATTATTTTGAGAAATAAACCTTATTAAAAAATATATATATATATATATGATTTAAGTCTGCAAACATAAGACAAGATATGAAATTTTACTTGGCATAATCAGAGTCAGTTTTACACTATTTTCTGTGCTTTCAGAATAGGGGGCATAAAAACACTCCAAAAATACCAAAAATGCAAATGGGAATGTCTGTACGGTAACATGGGATCTGAACTTCTCCATGGAGTCATTTTAAAAAACAGCAAAGCATTGTTCAAATGCATGGCACCACCCTCCCTCCCATTTCCATTTTTTCCCACTGCCCAGGAAAATATGATCCGAGTTCATTGGTGTGTGTATAATGAGGAGGTTACGGTGAGCTGAGAGAGGTCGTGTAATTCCCCGTACCGAGGGACAGGCTTTTTGGGGGAGTTGGCTGAGCACTCCTGCTCTCTGATGCATGCACTCATGTGTGCCAGCGACGACCCCTCCAAATCCAAGGTTCTTCTTAGGCATCGCCTGCATAAAACTCATACAGTTGGACTGTATCAATATCCTCTGCTATCCACACAATTTTTCCAACCAAAAACCTAAAATGAATGATGTATGAATTGAGAAAATCAATGTACTATCTAGAACAGCATAGTCAAGGATCCTCTCAATGACTGCCTTTGTTTCAGATAGCAGGCTCATTTTGGTATAATTTATATACTGCATATATTGGCATATTTTACATACACAGGACACAATTAAAATCATTTAAAGAGTTAGTTCATCTTCAGAACACAAATTAAGATATTTTTGATAAAATACGATGGCTCAGTGAGGCCTCTATTGCCAGCAAGATAATTAACACTTTCAGATGCCCAGAAAGTTAAAAGCTAAAAGCATATTTAAAACAGTTCATGTCATGACAGTGGTTCAACCTTAATATTATAAAGCAACGAGAAAAATGCCAAAACAAAAAAACAAAACAAAAATAAAATAAATAAAAATAATGACTTTTCAACAATAGTGATGTCAAGTCAACTAATGATGACCGATTTCAAAACACTGCTTCGAAACTTTACGAATCTTTTGTTTCGAATCAGTGGTTCGGATCACGTATCAAACTTCCAAAGTCACGTGAACTGTTAAAATTTGGAAACGCTTATAACGCAACGAAGCCACGCTTACTGAAATCACGTGACTTTGGTGCTCCGAACCACTGATTCAAAACAAAAGATTCGTAAAGCTTCGAAGCTTCATGAAGCAGTGTTTTGAAATTGGCCATCACTAGATATTGTTGAAAAGTCATTATTTTGTTTTTTGGCAAACAAGAAGTATTCTTGTCGATTTCTAATATTAAGGTTGAACCATTGTAGTCACATGAACTGTTTTAAATACGTCTTTAAGTAGCTTTCTGGGCATTGAAAGTGTTAATTATCTTGCTGGTAATAGATGCCTCACCGAGCCAGCGAATTTTATCTTAATTTGTGTTCCAAAGATGAACGAACGTCTTAGGGGTGTGAAACAACATGAGGGTGAGTAATAAATTACATAATTTTCATTTTTGGGTGAACTAACCCTTTAATAAGTAAACTTTCTTTCAAACAGTATAGTTAATAATGAACAAAAAATCCTCCTGATAGCTTTCATTTTCCATATTAGACCACAAAAATAACGAAAAGATATCCTAAACTTCATTAAGTGGGCTCAGTTCATGAGAGTAACCTCTCAGATGTGGGAATAGCCCCTCCGAACCAGGGGTCACCGCCATTAGCATATCATTTGACAATATGGCCGGCTATTGTGGGAGAGCTTCCCTGAGGAGGCCTGCTCGTGCCTCCCAATGGACAAGAGGAACCACATCATTCCAGGGTTAAGTATCCCCACTTAATTATGATAAAGACATACGGCACCATGCTATTCAGTGTCCAATGCCTGTGTCAATACCCCGTATGGTCAATGCTCTTTTTTCCTTTGACCGTCTGACCTCTTAAGAAAGCTTCATCCATCATCAAACTCCTCACCCCCGATCATTGCAAATCATTACGCCCAGACACGGCCGGCCTCTGGTGGTCGTGGCCGGGATTGGGGTGGGGGGTGGGGGGTCCTAATCTGCTGGGGGTGATCAATCATGCCTGTGGCACCCTTACATCAGGACCTTGATGAAATCTTATTGGGCTCTAAAAGCAGGGGAGAAGTGAGCCATTCAACTCAACACATGCCAACACCGTTATACTTCACCTCAAGTCATTGATCTCACATTAAAACCTATTTAATCACTGCAATCTGCCAGGATGGAGTCTCCATTGTGTATTTGAATCATTTCAGACGAATACAAACAAAAAAGACTTTACCGTAAACTCTCGGAAAAAAAGTGTGCAAAAATCTTACCTGTATAACAGCTTGTTACTGGGACAGTTTCCTCAAAACAATAAGAAAGTCAATGGGGTCTAAAACAAAGCTGGACCACACTGATTTTCACTGTATGGACAAAAACACAGGCATCTTTTGTGTTCCACATATGAAAGTCAAGATTTGGAATGACATGATGGTATAAGCGATGACTGAATTTTCATTTTGGGTGAACTATCTCTTTAAAAAGACACTTTGTATCTGCTCATTTATCAAAAATGCATATTGGAGCCAAATATGAATGCAAGAAGGACGCCATCCTTCATCCTCTCTTCTGTCTGTGGAGGAACCCCTCCTCCTCGTCCTCCCCCTCGCGCCGAAGATGTGCTCCTGACCCCGCTTGCTTTGCAAAACTAGCGCAGTGCTCTAACCCGAGGGTATGTGTTGTCATGCAAGCAAGATAAGTTTATTCGGCGTGCGGCCGGCATTTGTTCCGTCAGGCGGTGTGGGCTCTGGACCCTGAGTGCTAGCAGTGGGGAGCCCAGCTCAGCACCTGCAGTGTTAGCGAGGTGGCTATGGAGATGCTTTGGCCACAACCCAAATATCTGCCTCTACCTTCTGCGCCGAGCCCAGCCTAGGGAAAGCAGGAGGCAGCAATATTGTGGAACAAATGTCCTCTAATGTGAGCCTGCTGGTCGGAGGCTCCAGTGGGGCCCGCCGCCGCACGGCCTGAATTTACCCTTCACGCAGGCCGGCCGGCAGCATGACGGAGGAGGTGCTAAAGGCAGGTTAACGCTGTGGGGACTTCCAGATGCTCCACGGCCCAGGCACTTTGGCCCAGCAACAAACAGGTGCTGACAGGAAGAGCCAGGCTCGGAGTTTAGGCATGCCAACGACAACCGGGGGTAACTGAAGACCTATAAATTGCCAGAATGATGTCCACTTGCTCTATTTACGTCTGCAGTGGGACAGGTCTGGAATGTACTTTTGAGACTTGAGATCAAAGTAACCCTCATCTAACCTATCAGTTTAAATGTATCTAGTCAAGAACTGAGTGTAATTGAGAAAGCGGAGCGCTTTGGGATCGGAATGGTTCTCCTTTAGTTTAAAGCACTAAACCAAGTCTTTGAAGTTCATCTTTACGACTCTCTGAAGAAAAAACACAATTACAAGCACAGCTGCATACGGAGCTGTTAATGTTCGCCCTGCAAGAGACAAGCCTCTCACTGGAGGAAATGTTTTTGTTTGTCTGCTTGTGTTGCTCTGTGATTTGAGAAGATTCTGAGATAAGGAGTGCCGTCTCTCTCAGGGTTTCTAACAAAGGGAGGGTGGATGTACTAATTTGGAGCTAAAAGTGACAGCGGTGACAAAAATTAATCCATATGTGCCTGTCCCCCTATTAGCAAAAAAACTGTGTTTCTAGAAATAAACTGCCAGAACGAGTTAATATCTACACACTTATTCATAGATCACAGTACAGGGCTCAGCACAGACCGCATTTATGAAAATGTGGATTGCATTTACACAATGAGCTTGTATAAAATAAAATAAAATAAAATAAAATAAAATAAAATAAAATAAAATAAAATAAAATAAAATAAAATAAAATAAAATAAAATAAAATAAAATAAAATAAAATAAAATAAAATAAAATAAAATAAAATAAAATAAAATAAAATAAAATAAAATAAAATAAAATAAAAAATTAATTAAATTTTAAAACAAGAGGCAGAAAGATATACAAGCAAAATTAAGTGTCACTGTTCTTTTAATACAAACCAATATATTATTTTAAACCACTATTATATTAATTATTATTATTATTATTATTATTATTATTATTATTATTATTATTATTATTATTATTATTATTATTATTATTATTATTATTATTATTATTATTAGTAGTAGTAGTAGTAGTAGTAGTAGTAGTAGTAGATTTTATATATTCTATTATGTTAAACAATGCACACAAAATAAAGTTTATTAATACAAATGTAATTTTATATATATATTAATAAAAATATTAATTAATATTTATATTTATATAAATTAATAAAAAAATTATATATATATATATATATTAATAAAAATACATATATTACTAAATTATTATATTATTTATATTATATTATATTATATTATATTATATTATATTATATTATATTATATTATATTATATTATATTATATTATATTATATTATATTATATTATATTATATTATATTATATTATATTATATTATAGAAGTTCACAAGGATAAATATGCCTATTTACAATTATCTCAATAAATTCCCTTTGCAGAACATCCATAAACATGCTCACTATTCCTGTGCCATTACAAAGGCCGATGCTGTGGGGAGGGTAGTGGTGAAAACTATTTGAAATAATTTTCCTGATCAGTGGCCTCACTATCAATTGGAAAGCTTCCATCTGCAATACTGTGCTCTGTAAGAGAGAGCAATATAAACTGGAGGAAGGATGTCTCGAGTGAATGGAATTTACTTTTAGTGTTCCAAAAATGACTTTCCATTTTTATGTGATTGCTTTAATTTGTGTGCAATTAAAAGTTGCAAATGCGTGAAAACAAAGCAAGTACAGTTACAGCCAAATGCCATAAGCAAAGCAGAGAGAGAGGGAGGGGAGAAAAATGGCAAGAAATCCGCCTGTCTGGAAGTTTACGGATCTGCGGATTGCTGTTTCGTGTCTGGGTGGTGGACTGCTTCTGTCTCAAATGAGCAGTCTGGGGCACAGCAATGCAACAGAAGGAGTGATAACCATAGCAACGGCCTAGTCCCCAGCTGTCACGCAGGAGTGGAGATGGGTGCTGCGAGCACGGAGACCACTTAACCTCGGCCGCACTTCAACTTAGGGGAGTCAAGATGCTGTTCAAATCTTCACAGAACCCCACTTAATATGGAGACAATAAGCCCCGTGTGTAGACAAAGGATGCTTTTGAAAGAGCCAATGAATAAATGAGCTATGCAAGGGCTCTTCATGTACATTAAGTGCCTTATCAGAACATTGGATGTCACCTTTCAGAGCGACGGAGAGAAAGGAACCCAAGGCTGTGCTTGGTTAAGCTCTCAAAAATGTGCACATCACATGTTCATTATGATTCATGAAATCACCAACATCCTTTTATTTGTCCCAGCCAAGAATAACCTTCATTCAGACGTGCTGTAACCTATTCATTGGACGGCAATGACAGTACAGCTCATTCAGCAGCTGAGCTCGCTAAGAAATAGCAGCACGTCTGCTGTGGGTATTCAATTACTGACCTGCATCCAATATGGGTAACTAGGTAACTAAGGTCAAGCCATCCCATAATCGACAGCATGCATAATGTCAGCAATAATAATGTTCATTTTAAAAAAGCAGATCAAGAACAGATCACAAATAAAAAATGTAAAAAAATGTAAACGCATTATGGGAGTCATTTTCTCTGCACTTTTAGAGCCTTTGAATACTATGTCTGTTATGACAGATTTTTACTATTTTATATTTACAGGCTGCCACCATGACTGCAGTCAAACGTTAAAAAAAAAAAAAAAAAAAAAGCCTTATGGGAAGATTAAAGAGAAAAATTTTCAACGCACTTTCAGGCTTTGTACTGTTTTATACTTACAGATGGCTGATGGGTCTTTCACACAGCTTGTCTTACACATGTTTGTGTCAGCAAAGCATGAAGCAGTTTCTAGCTAAACAAAATGTAAAAAAAAAACAACAAAAAAACATAGAATCAAAAATAAAGTGTCTACACGGCTTACAAGCCATTCCACAGCCACGTCTTCTTTATTCTCGCCGTGTATTGAGCAAGCGATACCAGCGCCAGACCTTTTTGAATCATTTCCAAAAAACACACAAGCCATTTGTTTTCCAAATGCATGTTTGCATGATTAATGCAGCGTAAACAATGCCACCAACCCAAATTCATAACATATGACTTTTTAGGGATCGCAAGGTTACGGGCACCAATTTGAATATGACACTATGATGCATAAGTATTTTGCGGCATATCATAAATAGCAATTGGTATTCATCATAATTTGCGGCTAAGCAAAGCCAGCCCCCTCCTGAGAAGGTCATCTCCATATTAATACGAGAGAACAATACTCAGATGAGTAACGATCCATTCCAAATGACAATGTTTGTTTCTAATGACCACTTCACCCAGGCCTGACTTGTGGAAACTTGCCATATTGCGGCACATCAGCAGGGTTAGTGAGGCAATCGGCTCAGCCATCAGTTGAATCTGATAAATGTACAAATGCTTTTTTTTATTTTGGTTGTTTCGTTTCATCTACATGTTCTCGGTTTAAATGAATAATAATAAAAAAAAATCCCATCCTAACCTTATAAAGGTGGATTTTTGTGGCTAAAGCCCACACAGACTGTGCATTAGTATTCTGTTAGGTAGAGATGAAGGCTCATGGTTGTATCAGATATTTTGCTGGGGGCTGAATACAGAGCGTCACTCCAAGACTCTCAGTCCCCAAAAGCCTCTTCAGCAGCGCTAGAGCTGCGTTTCCTATCTCTAGCCGGCTCTGTGATATACTGCACACATCATGGATATTGAATTCCATGCACATCTGTACAGAAGAGCTTTTAAGATGAACCCAGGCTAAGGCTTTTCCCTGCACTGCCTTTCCAGTAAAATATTTCCCTCTGATTGCTACATGTATAGAAATCCAGCTTAAAAGCATATTGAGAGCTATCAAAATCTGACTGGAGTGGGAAAGGGGTTTTATAACTGTGGCGATCTAGTTTAAAAACTGAATTTTGCTGCTTGTGTTTTTAAGGAACAATAGATATGCCACTATTCCTAAAAAATCTTCAAAAAAAGTCTACAAAATCTATTTTTTAAACATGATGGAACATCGTAGTTAAAAATGAACAGACTTTCTAGCAGCTCCCTATTTAAACTATTTAGAGGTGAGAATAAGACCAAAATCTTTTCTTACAGTGTCAGCCATTTTCTACCACAGTAATAATAGACATCACAATATAGAAATTCTGTCTGAACTGTGGCTTGTTTCTAAAATTATAAATTACTAAATGAAATCGACCATACCATATATTTGTCAACATCGTTACTTAAATAGCGGCTGATTAAATTTGAAAGATTTTAAGCTCACATCAGACTTTGATAACGGTTTACTAACTTAAAGGGATAGTTCACCCAAAAAATGAAAATTCTGTCATCATTTACTCACCCTCAAGCTCTTCCAAACCTGTATGAATTTTATTTTATTGTGTCACAATATATCGCAATACAAAAATGTAACAATATGTGTTGTGGATAGTGACCATATGTGTATTGTTCACCCAAAATGTAAACATTTTTTTTTTTTTTCTCACACAGAAATTTTAAGAGTTTTAGTGTAAGTACTACATTGAACTAGACTTGTGCCGATATTCGGTAATGCGATAAATCGCGATAATGAATATGCACGATATTGTAATCGTGGGCACTTCAGAATACCGTAAATAATAATTTATTACCAATTATTAATTTTTTATAAGGCAATTAAGAATACTTTACCCATCAATCGTATAAAATGCACAACACCGCTGTATTCTGCGTCAAAAGGACACGCGCTCAGATGTAAACAATCCCAACGTGCACGAGAAGCACATGGCGGAATCGAGTGAAGGAGACGCGCTGAATGAAAGTGCGCGTTCACTCTCTGACAGCAGAGGGCGCTGATGGAACAGCAGCGTGCAGCGGTTACCACGGAAACCGTGCAAACAAAGTAACTGCGCTAGTGAAGTTTTTAAATTGCTTCAAACAGCCATTCATTTTTTTGTAATCTCAGTGTTGTTCATCACAGCACCAAATACTGAATACTTAAAAAAGACTTATATAAGATTAAATAAGATATTTATTTTCAAACCTAAACATTTTTATATTTTAATCAGGACTACAACATGCCCTAATGATGAGAAAGGTTCCGATTATTTGTTATTGTTCAGTAAAACTTTGAAAACATACAGCTTCATTAGTTAACATGTTAATTCATTATCACTAAACTGACAATAAAAATACTTATAAAGTATTAATTATTATTAATTAATGTTAATTTCTTAGTTACTGTTTAATAACATTACTAAAATCAAAATAACTTATTTAATGGACCTGAGATAAAACTAACAATGATCAGCTGTGTTTCTAAACAAACATTAACAGAAAATAACACTTTCTGTAACAAATGTAGCTATTGCTCAATCTTAGTTAATGCAATAAATAGAGTAAAGTGTTATCTGTTTTTCTTTATAGCCTAATTCTTTTGCATTTTAATCTGTTTGAAAATTTCAGTCAAAGTTGTTTTTGTTTTATTACAAAAAGAGTTCTTAAACCTGTTAAACTATGACAAAAATTGTTTTGCAACTTATTTTAACATTGTGATAATACCGTATACCGTGATAAAAGCTTCATCAATTAATTGCAACATGAAAATTTGATATCGTCACATGCCTACATTGAACTACTATTTATAATGATGAATATAATGTATACTAATTCAATGAGGGAATATTTGTGGGTCCTGATAATCTCAAATGTCTTATGTTACCAGTAAAAAGTGGCCTACATTAATTTAAATATATCTAATCAATGACAGGGTGCAAGCATATTCATATTTTTCTGTATTTTCAGCTTCAGGACCATGAATATTTTTATTCTGGTATCAACATTGTCTGGTATCAACAGCTAATTTTTTTGTTAACCTTTTACCATATGTCTTGAAGTATCGCAATAATATCGTATCGTGAGTTCAGTATCTTGATATGCATCAAATCATGACATTGAGGGTATTGTTAAATCCCTAATGAATTTCTTTCCTCTGCTAAACACAAAAGAAGATATTTTGAAGAATATGGGTATCCAAACAGTTGATGAGCCCCATTGACTTCCATAGAATGGAAACAAAATGACTATGGAAGCCAATGGGGCCCTTCTTTTGTATTTAGCAGAATAAAGAAATTCATACAGGTTTGGAACAACTTGTGAGTAAACAATGACAGAATTTTCACTTTTCGGTGAACTATCCTTTTAAGGCAACTGATCATATTTTCATTAATACTTTTTGAGAACTGCTTACTTTCACTTTTCACAAAAACGACTAATATTTATATCTTTTAATTACATTTGAACACCCAGGAATGTGCCTGAGATTTTGCTAATAAAACAATAGATATAATACAGATGTAAATCTGGAGGATTATTTATACCATTGTTATATATCACCATATCACCCAGAAAATATGCTCTATGTTAAAGCTTTAAGGCATTATAAACATATTAGCATGACTTTCTGTAAAGCTATACAATTAAATTGGACTTGACTTGACTTGACTTGCAATTTATTAAATGGCAGAATTAGCCTGAGTAAGGTGAAATATTAAAGATGCCAGAAGTGTACACATGGTCCAAAATGGACAATTTCCAAGTATAAAATGTGAGTATACATTAACTTGGGTTAGTACATAAAACTTACCAATTGAGTTACTCACCAGTTGGCTAATACAACATAATATAAGATTAATGTCAAATTTTACCTTTAAATTGACTTTAATTGCATGTACAGTAGTGACACATAGGTAGATTTTTTTCCTCCAGTTAAGACACTGAAAAATGTACAAAGATGAAACCTTATGAGATGCCTAAATAGTTTCAATATGCAAGGTGAAAAACTAAAAATTAAATAATATATTTCTCATAAGGACAAAGAGGACATTATGTGTGAACCTTCAGGCTGAGAGCTTCAGAAAAAACAAATCAAACAATGTGTATCATGCAGCGAATGCAAAGTAAAATGTGTAGAGTATACTCAGAAAACACATTTACATAATACAGAAACTATCGAGTGAGGCTGTTCTATCTATCTGCTCTGTTGTTCCTGACTGTGTGTGTGCATGTGTCATCTTCACAGTGACACATTGGCGGTGACAGAGGTCAGACGGGCTGGCCTGTTGTTTTGAAAGGGAAAATGCGGCATTGTCCTGCTGTAGTCTCCTCTGGCTGGGAGGCATGCTCTAATCAGGAATCTCCCCTTTTCCCTTTTCGGCTACAGAGTAGTGAGAGGCAGCCTGCAGTCTCCGAAGGGACCTGCCTTCACCCATCCTCTGGGACCCCTCAATGAGCTTTAGAGGCCAAATGAGGTGTAAGTCTATTAAAAGGGGGTTTGTCTGCAGATTTCAAGCCCATTGAGGGTGTTTGCCTTGTCAGTCAGGTGCAGTTAATTCAAAATGCATCGACTTTACCTTCTCACAGATGAAAAGTGAAAAACAATGAATTGACAGACCAAATCAAGGAAAAAAATACATGATTTTGGTCGCTTGTTGAAACTTATAGCCTTGTATTTAAATGAGTATGAGTATAATTAAACAAAAAACAACTGAACGAATAAGCAACTTCAACGATTGTAGAGTCTGGACCATATGCCCTACAAACAGATGAAGGAAAGATAGATTAAACAGGCTCTGTTTATTCATATGGAGTATCGAGATGAAGAATGGTCTCCAGCAAGCAGTGCATTTTGGAGGACGCTGTCATCACACTATTCATTATATAGGAGTGCCTGTGGGTCATCATGCTTTATCTAAATCAGGTTCTAGCCCATTTTCCCCCAATACCGCCAGGCAAGAGCCATGTGTTCTCTGATTAACCTACTTCAGGTAGAGTCTTCAAGACCTGCCCTTCCAATGCGATCTCCTTGAGAATATAGAGCTAGCGCAATCATTCTAGGTCATGTGATATAGCGGTGAGAACAATCTGACACTTCAGTTTGTTAAATCTCAAAGACATGCAGAAAAGATCATGGTTTGATATGTGGATACTTCTGACAGACGCATTTCACACAAATGTAAGTTGAATCTAAAGATGTGTATGGCAAATAAGCTGGCTTAGTGGGAGTAAATTTCCATTTTCCTTTAATTAAGAGTCTACAGTATGCTGATAGTTGAAGTCAGTGTTCTCTTGGTTAATGCCATACACTGGGACAGATGTTCTAGCCTTGAAGCTATGATAAACAACACAGCCACGCCACTGTTTTTGTTGCGAGGCATTGAAATGCACCATAAAGCGTTGACGTGCCCCCATCCAAAGTAGACTTAAAAAACGGGTTACGTGACAAGAGGCAGCAATCTAATTCAGCCTGGGATGGACTGTCAGGGCTAATTACACGTGATTGTGAAAGTGTGCCTCAGAGCCGAAAAATTTAATTTGCTATTGATTTGCTACTTAAATGCCTCACGTCCATTCTTATCATTATTACATGGAAGCCACATTGCCAATATGCAGAGACCCAACACATCAAAGCACAAGTCCAGGCTCAAGGTGCTTTTCTTAGCAAAGGGGAAAAAAGAAAAAAAAAACATGAAACATTGGATTAATTCCTTTATATCAACTTGTCCCCAGAATATGAGACCTCAGTCTGTCAGTCGTATATGTGTGGGACAAGAAAACAAGCTGATTAATATTCATGTAAATTAATTTGACTACATATGCTCTGATCCTGTTTCTCAGGGACCTCTCACAACCTCGCTATACCCAATTGAACACAGCATATATACAAAGAAAAATAGGAGTTAGATTAGGGGTAAACCTAACCCTACCGTTCAACATATTTTGTTGATCCTGGAACAACATTCCAAAAATTTTGTACTAAACTTATTCCTACCACTAAACCTAACCCTACCAATAACTTATCCCTACACTCTTACAAATGCTGGGTTGTTTCAACCCATGTTTGGGTCAAATATGAGTTGAAACAACCCAGCATTTTTTAGAGTGTAAAATCAGAGGGAAATGATGGGTGAATAAGAATGGTGGAGAATTTAAAGTTTAATTTAAAGTCGAAGGGAGTAATTTCTTCACAATATAGGTAAACCTACAGCAAGAATTTGATTTCCCCAAAAAATGTAAACACTGTGCCACTGTGGTGTTATCCAAACTGGTTGTTCAGTGTCGTGACCAGTTCAACACAACAGCAGCAACACTGGCTCAACCAATAGCAGACTTTGGGTGTGAGGCAATACAACCAATGGCGGTCAGGGGAGTGTCAAGTAAGCCAATTTAAAAACAGTCATTATTTTTGCACCATATTCTCTATGATGATGGAGCTTGAGTAACTGAAAATACTGTTAATTACACAACTGAGTTTTGAAATTAGCTTAAATACAAACTGACAGTTTGTAATCACGCTCAGAGTAGCAGGTTGCTCTAAAATACTTAGTTTCTGCAATTCTTCATCTCACATTTAAAGGGTTAGTTCACCCAAAAATGAAAATAATGTAATTTCTTACTCATGCCGTTCCACACCTGTAAGACCTTCGTTCATCTTCAGAACATAAATTAAGATATTTTTGTTGAAATCTGATGGCTCAGTGAGGCCTGCATTGACAGCAATGACATTTCCTCTCTCAGGATCCATAAAGGTATTAAAAACATATTTAAATTAGTTCATGTGAGTTCAGTGGTTCAATATTAATATTATAAAGCAATGAGAATATTTTTGGTGCGCCATCACTATATAAGTCGTTATTTTGTTTTTTTGGTGCAAAAAAATATTCTTGTCACTTTATAATATTAATATTGAACCACTGTACTCACATGAACTGATTTTAATATGTTTTTAGTACCTTTCTGGATCTTGAGAGACAAAGCGTCATTGCTGGCTATGGAGGCCTCACCGAGCTATCGGATTTTAAAAAAATAATCTTAATTTGTGTTCCGAAGATTAACGAAGGTCTTATGGGTGTGGAACGGCATGAGGGTGAGTAATAAATGACATTATTTTCATTTTTGGGTGAACTAAGCCTTTAAGACTTACTAGCTTCTTACTTGGTATGTTAATTATTTTCCTACCTACCTTAACTCAACATATACTTGCTGAGGTTAAACTTCTAAAACACCAAAGAAAAAAAATGGATGCTGTTGCTAAAATTGTGATATGTTGGACTAGTAACATTGTTAGCTGGCAAATATTTCAAGTTGAGTAGTGTTTATTGAACAGCACTGGAGGGGACACAAACAAGTATATGAGAGAAGGGGATGTGTTTTAGAGACAATATGAGGTGGTGGGTGATGCTTGGGTGGCTGTGAATTAGAATTAGTGGCATACATTGACTGGTATAAGAGGACTGGAATGATGTTCTACCTGTTACTAAGCCATAAAGATTTCCCTTCAGCAAGAATCTACCACAGGTCCTTTCAAGTCAACTCATTCCTGGTGAAAACGTTCCTTAAAGGGACAGTTCACCCAAAAATTCTGTCATTTACTCCCTATAATGTCATTCTAAACCTCTAAGACTTTATGTCTTCTGCAAACACAAAAGAAGATATTTTTGCAAACACAAAAGAAGATATTCTGTTAAAACAATGGTGCCCATTGACTTCCACTGTATGGGCGAAAAACACATTTCTCAAATATCTTTTGTATGTTCCACAGAAAAAAAAGTCTACAGTCAGTCTACTAATATTTTTTTACATATCAAGTTGTATAAATTAAAGTATTATGAACAAATCTTAATTAATTGAACAGTATAATATTTACATTCTAAAAAATGCTGGGTTGTTTCAACCCAAGTTTGGGTCAAAAATGGACAAACCTAAACATTGGGTTAAATTTTTAAATGCATTTTTTAACCCAACGGATGGGTTTGTCCATATTTGACCCAAATTTGGGTTGAAACAACCCAGCAATTTTTAGAGTGTATAAATGAACATTAACTAATAAATGCTAAAAAAAAATAACCATTGTTCATTGTTGTTAGTTCATGATGCCGAATTATCGAATTAAGTCATACTAAAATTATTTTATATTACTTCAATTATCAGTGTAAAAAAAAAAAAAAATCTGTAAAATACAATAAGCATTTTTGCTAGTCTGCAGACATGGCTACTACTACAAGCAACATTCATACAAGACACGTTCTTCTCTCTTTCAACAGAAGCGCAACAGAATAGAACTACTTTTAACTTGACATGGTGTCTACAAATGTGGCACTCATGATGAAAGATTGTGAAAACTGCAAGAAGTGACGCAGCAGCCAAAGACATCCCTCACCATAGTCCATCAACTTAACCGAAAAAAAAAATCACAAATTATAAAATATAATGTGTCCTGTGTGAACTATCCCTAGATTGCTTTGAAATATCTTCAACCGGAAGCTTTTCTCAGGAAATAGTGATTAATAGTTTAAATTAATTTTGTTTAATGAATTCGCATATGATTTTTTTTTTTTAAATAGAATCTAAAAAAGAACCCACAGAGAACAATAATGTCAACAGAGTGTAATAATTGTAATATGCACTACAGTGTACATGAGAGAATTTTTCCACCGAAAGTAAGGCTCAAAACATTGATTTTTTACACTATTTTTGTTTGTGTGTGGCTGTGTTTGCCCCTGGAGACTGTGGCTGCAAGTGTAAAACCACTCCAGCCTTTGTAGTTGGGGCTGAGGTCACCAGACCAACATTGACCTTTGCAGTCCTATTTCAGTGATGGGCATTTGTCACTCTGTGGAGGCCGATGTGTGGTAATAGATTATTGACCATCGCACAAGTCTCATCTCGCCATGCGGCCAGAGCCCTGCTGTTTTCTTTATCACCAGAACGGAAGCCTGCAGCCATGAAGAGAATCACCTTATCCACATTTTACACTTCAAATGCCGAATTACACACATAATGCAGAGTAGCTATAACATACAGAGCACTCTTCAGAAACACGGACATCGTGTTTAGTTATCAGGTAACACTTCTTCTAGCATCACTGGAGACATCTACTTGCTGCATTTGACTAATTTAACCTCACACTCTCTCGTTCTGGCAATGGCTTTTTTATGTAAACACAACAAATTGGATTGGATGTTACTCAAACATAGTAAGCAATAGCAAATTTCCCATAAAATTTTATAAATAAAGTAGGATTCCACTACTAATTATGCTCTCTGACTAGCATTATTTGTTGTCGAAAACAAAGAAAATAAAACATCAAGAAATTAAAAAGATGAACACTAATTCATCTTTCACTGAAAAAAAGTCATTAATTTATAATAAAAAGCATAATATTTCAACAACAATTTTGTCTTTACATAATCTAATGAAACTTTTCAAAATATCCACTCTCTTCTAGGAATGCATAAGTATGGAAATTTTAGCTTATACCAATAATAATTTATATTTTAAAGCAATAATCCATATATTTCCCTATATTCGATTATCAATCTACTTTTTGTAAGACTGATTAAAAAAGGAAAATGCTCACATTAAAAGTCCAGATCGCTATATGATCAAATGACGACAAACATCTACTATGAACCAACAAAGAAATGATAAATGTCTATCTACAACAAAGAATAAAACAAAGTGCCAGTGTTCATTGATCAATATAATCTTACATGCTCTGAAAAAACTGTTTGTGTTTAAAAACAGACAAACTAGAAATAACATGGGATTGCATATTTAAATAGTTTTAATGTATCAGCCTATCTTCTTTCTGCCTTTTTCAACTTCTGTATAGTTCAAACTGTACACATGCACATTGACATCATGAAAGTGAGCTTCCACAGTCATAAAATGAGCTTTTGATGGGTTGTGATGTCTGTTTTTTTATTCACTCAATTGTAACTTAGCAACAGTGTTACAAGATTAACAAGATTACTGAAAAACAGCAATTCTGAGTGTAAATCACTCCTCAGATTTTATATGTAAATAAATACAACAAACAGAAAAATTAACAAAAAAAATAACTTACAATCTAAAAGTGAGGAACACAGCAATGAAACGGCGATGTGATCCGCTCTATGTTGTGTATTTTGTTTTTGGCGCAGTCTGGAATTTTGATTATATGATAATTCATCTCTGAGCTCCAATTTACCCCCTGCTGCTCGCTTTCTATGTTGGACCATTTTGTGAACGGTCCCCCAGAATGCTAAATGAGCAACTCGTTAAAAAAAGCCTGTCTTCCAGCTAAACCACATATTTATGGACATATTTGTTAGCTTTTTGTCAACATCAAACCTTTGGGCAAATGAGTGTCCATATGTGTTATTTTATGCTCAAAGTTTGCTGCTCTGAACTTTGTCTTGGAGTTCGTTCACAATTTGGGTTTGCATTGTATTTAATGACTTTTTGATTTGGACGGTACAAACGATTACACATTGAGGGCTTTGATTTTGGCCTGGGCCCTCTATAAGTGATCCCCTGCATTGTAATGGCTTTGACATGGGACCCGAGGTCTGCAATATGTCCCTCTCTAGAACACTGTATAATAACTACCCGCTGTTCTGAGTCTCCAGCCCTGTCTGTCAAACAATCTGGGGACATTTAGTGTTATTTCACCACTGCTTATTTAGCCACAGGAAGCCTATTAATGTCAGCAGGCTCCATCCTCTCTGGAAGATATCAAAAAGAGAGCTCGTGTCCCATTGTTTTAATATGCTCTATGTGCATCTGTGGCCACTAAACACTGACAGGCCAATAACTTTCTGTGCAACTCTCTATATTACATACATTAAAGATTTCAAACATGGATCCCCAATGCAAATACACAATAATATAACGTATGACATCTAAATTGGCTCGTTTGCTTCTTCAGGGGTATTTCTGGCACTATCCCAAGCATTTCTTACCCTTTAAGTGAACCACATCCTCGACTATAGTACGCAGGTAATAGAAGACTATATTCTATTGGATGATACAATCTGCTGGCACAGAACAAAACACTTTGACTGGTTGTGGCGGCAGTGCCAACACAAAACATCATAGAATATTAACCCTTTTTGTTGTCTGGCATCAGTAGCAGATGGTGCCGCACATTGGAGCGAGATAACAGCTGTCAATTTCAAGGTACTGCCTCTAGTGGAGCAATTTTTTTCCATTTTTGTTGCCTCATAGGGAGCTGGAGATAATTTTTAAAAAACATAATAACCAAAACTGATACACTTCTTCACCCTGATGAATTCTCTTCCCTGAAAAACCTCAGATGTATCAGTGTATATACGCGCACAAGTACACAAAAGATGGACCGGAGGTGGTGCACTATGGGGAGAAGCCAGCAGTGGCTGCCCTAGTTGTCTTGAACGCACACATAAGCCACGACTGTTCCCTTGAGTCGCTGACTCCTTTTAAATTAAAACTGAATCCTCCAAATAAATTCCTCATTGTGGGTTTTCAAAGCACAGGAAAGTTGCATTTCACCCAAGTGGCGGCTTGGGAATTGTCCTCCTAACCCACTCCCGTTCTTCTGATTTACATGAGAAAGGCAAAGGGGCTCGGAGAACTGGCCCCAGAGCTGAACTGCTCCTCATTTATTCATTTCTTTACTAACATCACTCGCTTTCCATCAGGGGCTACTGAGGAAATCATAGTAGCAATTTAGATTTAGTTTAACATACTCCTGGGGAAAGAGGACAGGGAATTGCCTTTGTGTAGCGTGTCCGCTTCCATGCATTCAGCACAAGCGATATCAGTTGAAAAGGCGAGAGATCAGAGTAGTGTTCAGCCTCAGGTAAACAGAGAAAAACTGCATTTTTGCTGCTTTAGAGCAAGATTTAACTCCTCAAAGTACTTCAATACCCAGGTAATGACTTTAAAACTGAGTGACAACGTAGTTAGGCACACTGGCTGATAGCCGATCATACATGGTACGTGGTTCAATTGCACACCTGGTTTGAGAGCGCTTCGACACACCATAGTCAATTCTAATACAAGCTTCTGAAGCAGATATTCAATCGCAATGGCAAAGTTTCATGATCAAATGGAATGCATCAATTCAGCACTTGAAGGAAATCAATTTGGAATTGACCTCAGCTCTCTCATCATCCAGGGTGACATTCCCTCTTTATATGCCTGTCTGCTTTTGCACTCATCAGCACAGCTCAGTACTGGAGTCAGGCTGGCCTCAAGATCATCAGTGTTTGTTACGCAATGGGTCTCATACAAAACCTAGTGAGCTGCCTTGCTATCTCCTGCCAACATGGGTAGCTTCCTTTTGAGACGCATCCTAACTGAAATGGGACCTCATGCAATTTGGAAAGCTCTACATAAGCACATACACCTCATAAAATATATAACACACATGAGACTCAACTCACCATTGAATGTATTTACATGCATGTTCTGCTTATGCATTCTTAGAAACTGAACAAAAGGAGACTTCATACAAGATTCCTGCTGACACTTTGCAATACTCTGGGGGTTTTAATGCTTTATTTAGCATCACAACTAACATAATAAATGGAATATTCAGAGTCAGATACACAAATTATTATATTTTGACATCAATAATGGGGAATAACCTGATTTAAAAACGTCTTGTAAACATGGCTTTCTTGTGTTGCCAGGTTATTGGTTTCTATGAAAATTGGCAAAACGGGTAATTTCAGTAAGCTGATTTTGGTAGGTTCCAGCATATTGGTGAGCATGCGTGATCATTGATTCCAACAGATGTTGTAAGCTAACAATAATAATTTAAGAAGCATAAAAATATAATTCTCAAATATTTGGTACAACCATTTTAATAGTTTTTTATTGATACTTTTCAGTACTGACTGAAATACTGTATAAGAATATATCTCTCACCTCTATGCATGTTGCAATGCATTCTGGGATATATGATGCATGTAATTCCACTTTAAAACTAAATAAGAGTGAGGATTCTCTCTGACGTTTTGTGAAACACCTCAGGTCAAGTCATTTCAGCATGGCAAAATACACTGAGAGGGGTGACCATATAATTAAAAAAACTACTATAGTGTTTTTTATACTTGAAATAGTTAACACTGGGTCATTTTAAACCCTGGGTAAATGGAATCCTGGGTTATCTTTCTTCACGTTTCCCATTGCTCATAATTTATCCAGGGTATTCATAAGCTGACGTTCACCCTGTATTCCTAAACCCTGGGTTAATGTTCTTATTTCCAGTGTCAGTGTCACTTATTAAACAAACGCAGCACATGATATGTTTAAATAAAGGCTCAAGCACTGCACATCATCATATTATATATTGCCGACTTTACCGTCAAGCTCACTTGGTTTTGTAACTGCTAATATTGTATGTCACTGAAAACAACATGTCTTCCCAGTGATGAAAAAAACCTGAATGTATTTTAAATGTTTGAATACTGGTCACTATTAACTTGCTGAATGTTCAGGAACTTGTTAACAATGTGACCAGACAGTACAAGAGCACAATATTATATACATACATTATCATAAGCTGACCTGGGCATAAATACTCCCTTTGCTGAGGGCGGCTTTGGGCTACAAATATTTATTTGCTGCATAACAATGGAAAAAATCTCTCTCTCTTTTTCTCAAACTTAGATGAACAGCACAGCTTAAAAGAAAAAGCATTTAATTTACATAAAAAAAGGTTTTCATTTTCATAATTAGCATACTTTAGTGTTCAGTTCCTCAATACATCCTCCTTAGCTCCCCCTGTTATTTATCTTAAATGGTATCCTCCCCCAGAAAGATTAATTGAAGCTGGGATAAAACAAAATGGCTCCCAGGGGGTGGACGACTGTTTGTTATTCATGTTGGTCTGAAAACGGCAACAGTAAATCCTCTAAGTTGTTGTTAAGCTGGGGTATTACCATATGTGTGCCATTTCCACAGAGTGACAGCCCCCTTGGATCAACTGGGGACTATTGATCCTACAGCACTCCATTTCAAGTTAATTGTGCTTGAAATGAGGTGCGCACTCTCGAGCATACCTTTGTTTGAAAGGTGGTTATTTATTTTTATTTGGCCGGATGTTGATATCTGTGAAACAGGAAATATTCTTTTCTATGTCTCTCTCTCTCTTTAAACCATGCAGTGCCCGAGCTGTGATTATCCTACTTCAATCTGTCAGTAACTGAAATGCATCTGAAGCTCTTTGTTGCTTATCTACATCTGTAATAACATAATTGACAAAACACTTGTCATAGCTGAACATTCACCCTCCACCGATGACAAAATTAAAGACATTGTCTACTCATTTATTAAGTTAATTAAGCATCTATTTTAAAATAACTGATTTCAACTCATTTAACTTCCAAACCTTTACGGCTTTATTCAATTTTGTGTAAGTAAATGGATAGATAAAAGCTTAAATGACATTTTAGGAAAATCATCCCCTTACTTTGCAATGCAGATGAAACATGAGAATCATTTTCCAGCCATAAAGAACAAATAAATTGCACGTAAACCAGGCATTTCACTAAGAGGAAGATAATGTGCAGCTATTTATTCTACCGTTTCTGGGGATTTTCCTCCTCCTGCCAGAGTTAAACTTTAATTTCTGATCAGAGTATAATGTGTCTGTGACTCAAACCCCATGCAGGTGGGTCTGGGACACCACCCAGAGACTGAAAGTCAAAGCTCTATACGCAGTATAATCTCCGTCATCATTAAGACCAAAGCCGATTAACGTATGCGCCGCATGTGAGGCTGCGTACCTTTGACTCCTAACAAGGCGTACAGTAACAGGATGCAAAGAAATAAGGCAAAGTACACTCTCATTAGTTAAAAAAAGAAGAGGGGGTGGGGGGGCAGGATAAGCTCAGTTACAGAGCAAACAGTGGCACTTGCTTGGATTAGAGTCCTAAGTGGCTGGCGTTTCCTAATCCCCACTGAGAGATGGTGGAGAATAGAAAGGAAATGAGAGTGGATCTAAGAAAGAGAAATGACAAAATATGACTCGCTCCTACATGATGATCAGGGCTCGTCCTTAGGCTTCCTGAGCCCCAAAACACACTTCATTTTCCTGAGCAATTACTGCTGCTCCTCGGGTTGGCTGAAGGTATATTTGAAACAATATTCCATCTAAACAAATAAAGGGGAAGTAACAGACTGCATTAAATAGACAAGCATATTGAGGCAGGATTTAATTTGCATGCTAGATTATCGTGATACTGGTGGCAGAGTGGCCTCAGGGGCGGCGCCGTTATTAATAGGATCTAGTCTCTTAAAATCCATTAAGGCAATTGAGCGGACACATATATAATCTGATTTCAAATCCACCATGAAAATGCTTAACCAGTAGCCTCTGCCCCAGGCTGGCCTTCTCGCCAGCTGAATTCCATGCCAAGCAAAGAGGCGTGAGGCAAACCACCCACAGACACAAGCCCACACAGAAAATATCCTCATTCACATTAGATAGATAGATAGATAGATAGATAGATAGATAGATAGATAGATAGATAGATAGATAGATAGATAGATAGATAGATAGATAGATAGATAGATAGATAGATAGATAGATAGATAGATAGATAGATAGATAGATAGATAGATAGATAGATAGATAGATAGATAGATAGATAGATAGATAGATAGATAGATAGATAGATAGATAGATAGATAGATAGATAGATAGATAGATAGATTTAAAACAGTGAAATTATTCATATGGGCCACTTTTATGGTGTTTTTCCCCTTTTTTAGTTTAAAGGCACAATATGTAACTTTTCGCTGCTAGAGGTTGTCTATGACTTTGAGATTAAGCGCGGAATCATGGGAGATGTCACCTCTCAGCCAGTGGAAAAGAATCCAATGGGACTCGGGCAGAAATCATGTTCATGGATGAGATTATTAACGTTACTGTAGAATGAAGAAGAGCAGGGTTGAGTGCTGTTGGAGCTGAACGAGGCCTCTGGAGCAATCACTAATGAGAGACAAGTGCGACACGTGTCTCGAGAGCAGCAGAACTTTTATTATGTCACAGTCGCTGCTTCCGCTTTCTTTTCAAGCGCATGTGTAGGGTAACACAGCGCTGTTTATCATATTAGATACATTTCAGAGTGTTGAAAATTATGTTATAATGTTACTGTGAGCGTTCGCTCGGCGGCTGCTATTAGACAATTGTTGCACACCGCAGTAAGCTCGATTCCATTATTATAATCAAGAAAACGAGATTCAAACAATAAGGCTAAACATGTTGAGCTATATAATTAGTTTTCTGTCTATAAATGTTCCGTTGTCTTTATAACATATTAAAGCGTTTTTGGAGTTTCCATGGTTTTTACAAAATTTTACAAACCGGAAATCGAGGGTAACGCGGGTATGATGCCATTGATAGATAGATGACACAGTCCATGCCCTGGTTAAAATTCTTTCATTCTTGGAAACATTTAGGATAATGTATCTTGGAAACATTTGGGATAATGTAAGTACACAAGTCAACAAAATATATAATACTGTTCTAGTGGTTTTTGGATAGTTTAAAGGTGCCCTAGAATTAAAAATTGAATTTACCTCGGCATAGTTAAATAACAAGAGTTCAGTACATGGAAATGACATACAGTGAGTCTCAAACTCCATTGTTTCCTTCTTCTTATATAAATCTCATTTGTTTAAAAGACCTCCGAAGAACAGGCGAATCTCAACATAACACCGACTGTTACGTAACATGCCAGCTCATGTTCAAGCATTAGACAAGGGCAGGATGTCTGGATGTGCACAGCTGAATCATCAGACTAGGTAAGCAAGCAAGAACAATATCAAAAAATGGAAGATGGAGCAATAATAACTGACATGATCCATGATATCATGATATTTTAGTGATATTTGTGAATTGACTTTCTAAATGTTTCGTTAGCATGTTGCTAATGTACTGTTAAATGTGCCTAAAGTTACCATCGTTTCTTACTGTATTCACGGAGACAAGACTGTCGTTATTTTCATTTTTTAAACACTTGGAGTCTGTATAATTCATAAACACAACTTCATTCTTTATAAATCTCTCCAACAGTGTGTAATGTTAGCTTTAGCCATGGAGCACCATCAAATTCATTCAATCAAATGTAAACATCCAAATAAACACTGTACTTCTGCGATTAGACATGCTGCATGACGAACACTTTGTAAAGAACAATTTTGAGGGTTATATTAGCTGTGTGAGCTTTGTTTATGCTGTTAAAGGCAAGCGCGAGCTCCGGGGGCGGGGAGCGTGAGCATTTAAAGGGACCGCAGCCTAAATCGGCTCATATTTAATGATGTCCCAAAATACAGTAGGTAGTTAAAAAAATTAATAAAAAAATAAAAAAAAATCTATGGGGTATTTTGAGCTGAAACTTCACAGACACATTCAGGGGACACCTTAGACTTATATTACATCTTTTACGGCATTCTACTGCACCTTTAAATAAAAAAAAATCATACATATTGTGCCTTTAATAGTTTGTAGTATGAACTGCTATTGTACAGAAAAGACCTGTGTTTAAATTTCATTAAAAAATAATAATAAACTGATCAATTCCAAGAGGAACCTCGTACCATCAGTGTTCGTGCCCTAAAAATCCTGTTACAGACAAAGTAACAACATACAGGTTTGGAACAACATGAAGATGAGTAAATAATACCATAATTAATAACAATGTCAATTAAAAAAAAAAAATGGTTAGAGAGTTACTGGATTTACAACAGACTCTGTTGTTGCTATCGGTCACATCCCAAAGGCAAGAGATGCAAAGCTGTGTGAGAAATGAGCAGATCTCTCAGGGCTGTATATGAAAGAAGGTGGAGAGGTTTCTGCTGGCAACTAAATCCCTGTTTGTGAGCTTGGTAAAACACACCGCTGGAGGCACTCAGTTCTATGCCCCCAGCACACACGGCCTGACATGGTCAGGGTCATGCCTGAGTGCCTCGGCCTGCCGTCCTTTTCCAGCCACTCTCCACTCTCACAGCTGGGGTGGCAGGGGGATAGACAGCTAGAGAGCAGAGCTTCACACCGGCCAGCTGCACAGGGCAGGAAGATGCACTCGCTTTGGGGAAAATTCATGTTGTTTATAATTGGGGGCACAACCAGAGGGGGATGAGGAAAAGGGGCAATGAGTGTCAACAAGACAAGACAGTGAACATTAAAGCATTGTATATATTCAGCTTAAACTAAACTGTTTTTATTATTAATTTTTATATATAGTATAATTAATATTGTATTTTCATAATATATATATAATTTACATAAGTGTTTCAGAGTGTGTATCCCAAAGCCTGTCCTAAATTACAACCATGTTCTGAATCTCATTATCAGATATTGCAAGAACAAGGTTTGCTAACAGTTCATGCATTAACACACAAGGGAGGGACAGCGTGCCGCATACCCGCATTTCAAACACAAACGCTCCCGAGTGCCATGTTGTAGCTACAGTATCTTGAAAAATAAGAGCCGTTTTGTCTGTTTCCTGAAGGAAGCCCCCTCCCGACCCTCTCCTGACAGCTGACCGTGCTGCAGTTTGCCCATCACTGATTAATAAAATCTCCATTCTCCCAGCCGGCACCCAACCGGCACATACCTCGTCTGTGGATGTTGACGACAACATCACTGAGTGAACCGTTCAGCGTGGATACAATAGCATTAAGTACCGAACAAGGCTCAACGGTGAACACAAGCGCCGATTTCATTTGTAAAACACAGACCACAAAAAAAAAACTTAATCGGACAAGGCAATTAGCAGCGTTCTTCCTGAGGACTTTGCTTTACCCCTAACCTTTACACAACAGTTTATGTCAAAGGATTTGTCACCTCCACTGTGAGGCCGTCTTGGCTTTTCAAAAATACATAATAGGAGGAAAGAAAAGGGGGGGGAAACTCTTCCAAGCCTCCGCTGAGGATTTGGGCACTTATATAACTCCCAATTATCAAAACTTCTCCAGGCAGCCTCACAGTCCTCTGCACTGTTTATATGACTCACAAAATATCTAATACTCAACTGTGTATAATGCCACTGTGGCCACATGACTGCAGAAAAGGCTCTTGCGCTTTCTGCCCCACTGAGTCAGGCATAATAGGTGTCTTGAAGGCTCCAGGCTCAGGCCAGCAATGCTAACAAAGCCTGGGTGGCTTGCAGGGAAGAGCATGTCTTCAAGCAACTTGCCAAAAACTCATTTTCAGGAGCACTCAGGGATTTCCTCAGGATGCTTTGGTGGTGCTACTACATGGCAGGCTTTAGATATCATGGCGCATGAGGGATCTAGGGATGCATCGCTTGAAAATGACCAAAATAAAAGCTTAAAAGTGTTAATTTAACAAAAGAAAATTCCAAAAATGCATAAATATTTAGAATTTAATAAATTCTAAAATTAGTTTTGTGTGAATTCAACACAGTCTCATGGCATTTCGTAACTATTTTACGTTTTAGCGAATTGGTGGCTAATTTGTAGGAATTCGTAAGATCTCATAGGTTTTCGTACAATCTTACTCCCTAGTGAGGGGTATGCAAACCCTAACGCTCAAAATACTTAACTGGTTTGAGTAGGACAAACTAAAATTAAACAAATTAGTTTAGTAAAATTAACTTTCTTTTTCTTTTGAGTTGACAGAACTGACATATTTCAAGGAAACTGAACTGTTTTATTGTTTTGAGTTGTATGAACTCATTTCTTTTAATTTAGACTAACTTATGTTAACTAAAACTGAGATTTTTATTTCCCAGCATGCTTTGCCCATGGTATTTGAAAGGGAGAGTAAATGCTAAAATTAAGTGTTATGTAATGTTTTTTTTTAATGGTATGGGAGATTTAGTACTGATTAATGTTTTGTTATGCTAATTTAGAAGAGTTTCTGTTCATGTGGGGTTTTGGAGAGTTACCATAATAGTGACACGTTTCTTACTTCATACAAGTTTTTTGAGTTCTGACAACTTATTAGGGTTTACAGTGAAGCAAATAACTAATTTGATTCGCCAGAACCCAAAATAAAAAGGTAATTAAATGTGCAGTAAGTGAATTCTGAGAAGCTGTTGAAAGTGGATCAGCCCGAGCACCAAAACACACTTGCAGCCAATCAGCAGTAAGGGGTGTATACACTCATGAGGGGGGAGGTGCCTTTGTTGCATAGCGTGTTAGTGAATTTGGGGGTGGGGCTATCAAGATAGTGGTGTGTCCTTTTTGGTAGGGGCATGTTTGTTTTTGTGATTTCAAATATCAACAGCGTTTCCCAGATATCACTTACTGCACCTTTAACTAAACTTTTAATGTTAATTGCTATCAAAATGTATGAGTTAGCTAACTCAGTACTTCAAGCTAGGAGCAATTAACATGCATGAGTAATACAAACTCAAAACTTGATAGTTCTGCTTACTTAAAATTGGGAACATCATAACTTTTAACAAATTTTTGAGTTAGCCCAACTTATTTGGATTTATAGTGAGTGGACTTTGCATAATTTTTATTTTATAATTGTACATTTTTGTACAATTAACATCAAAACAGAAATTCATACGAAATCGCCATCTTGTAACATTTTCCTCTGAGATCAGGTCGGTGAATTCTACATTTGCACCTGCCTCTGTAGGTCAAATAACAGTCTCTCTGGATTAAAAACATTCTGTGGAAATCAACAGAAAAAAATGGGTATTATCCTCAATAGAGACCGCCCACCTATCACTGACTGAATCTTTCACTTTTCCTCTCTCGATCGCTCTCTTTCCCCTTGACTCTTGCTCGCTCTCTCTTTAGGCCCACATTAATGTACCTGTTTACCTGATGGGTGGTCTTGAGCTGGGCTCAAATAAAGCCCCTTTCCCTGCAGATCTAAGTGTAGAGTAGCTGCTAATCCGATTTCAGGAAACAACCAAGCCGCCCTCTAGCTTCCCAGCTTATTTCTACACCGCCAGGGGGAGGAGGTGAGGAGGGGGTGCGAGGGGGGTGCATCATTCAGCAAATATTCCAAGCCAGACTTCAGGACCACCTAACCTGTGGCTTTTATTGCCGACCCCGTAATGAGGAGGGGAATATTACCTTTTCACTGCCTGTGCTTTCTTAACTACGCTCTGCCCTCGTGGGGACATTACAGTGGCCAAATATAAAGCCTGGTTTCATGGAGCCCGGGCTTATCTGGCCTCAGAAAGTATGTGAGACATGCCAGTGAACAAAGGCCCATCTCTCTGCCAGCAAGCAGGGTGAGGGGATCTCTTTCAGTGGCCACAGATTGCCCTGTGTTCCCTTAATTGACAGACCCTGGCTGGCTGGGACAAAAATGACATGCAGCTGCCCCTGGCCCGGCCTGCACAGGTAGACCACCTTTCAGCAGGGAAATTGTCTCCAATCCTCTATTCTGCATGGGGGTCCTCTACCTAAGCCTGAAAACCATGACTGAGAATTTATGACTGACCAAAATGCAAAAAAAAAAAAGAAAAAAAAAAAGAAAACATTTTTTTAATCATCAACATAAAAAATAATCAAAAATATAATATAATAAAATATAAAATAATACATTTATTCATGATTAATCAAAATGCAAAAAAAACAACACATTTCTAATCATTAAATTAAAGAATAAAATAAAATAGATACATGACTGATCAAAAAGCGAAAAAAAAACATTATTTTCTAATCATCAAAAATAAAAAAGAATATAAAAAATAAAATAACAAAACTGATTCATGACTGACCAAAAAGAAAAAAGAAAAAGAAAAAATAATAGAATAAAATAAAAATATTTTTTTTAATAATATCAACAATCAAATAAATAAATAAATAAAATAAATAAAATTAATTTCTAATCATCATCAAAAACAAAAAATAAAATAAAATATAAAAATAAAATAACATAAAACTGATTCATGACTGACCAAAAAGAGAAAACAAACAAAAAAAATAGAATAAAATAAAAAATTGATGCATGACCGATCAAAAGGCAAAAAAAACATTTTTTATAATATCAACAATCAAATAAATAAATAAAATAAAATAAATAAAATTAATTTCTAATCATCATCAAAAACAAAAAATAAAATAAAATATGAAAATAAAAATAAAATAACATAAAACTGATTCATGACTGACCAAAAAGAAAAAAACAAAAAAATAAATAATAGAATAAAATTAAAAATTGATGCATGACCGATCAAAAGGCAAAAACATTTTTTTTATAATATCAACAATCAAATAAATAAATAAATAAATAAATAAAACATTATTTTCCTAATCATCATCAAAAACAAAAAATAAAATTAAATATAAAAGTAAAATAAATAAAGTAAAACTGATTCATGACTGACCAAAAAAAAAAGAAAACAAAAAAAATTAAATATGTGACAAATAATGTGATTGTCCAGGTCTAACTGCTTACAGAAACACAGTGACCCTATGACAATGAGGAGGAGGGCCGAACGGGGCTTTCTCTGTTTGAGAAGAACAGATCCAGACTATCCGTCCTCCGGTCTAACAGCGTCTGCCCAGTTTGGGGAAAGCATGGCCTCAACTGGTCAAACACAGGCAATGCAGTTCCTTAAACAATCCCCTCTAAAGCATTTCAATTTATATCAAGCTATATTTATGCCTAAACACTGTTTTAAATTTCACTGGAAGATTTTTACAGTCCACCTTGGTTTGTTTACTGAAAATTAAAAGAAAAAATATTTTTACACTTGAAATAAGGACTCCATTTCTAAACTGCTTTCTGCTTTTCTACATGTCATGATGCCTTACACAGCAGTAATATAATGTACTATTGTTTCTCTATTCTGGCAGGAATCAAGCCCATCTCTGCTACTGACACATTACAGTTTTCAATCCACACCTCACAGCTCCAGAATAACACATCTATAATGTGCACTAAACAGTGAAGAGCTGAACACATCAGCAGACAGATGACACCACCTCACGTGTGTTTCAGCATGGGCCGGTACATGTGATCACTGACATACTGTATACGATGGCATCAGAACACGAGAGTGTCACTGCTGATCTCTGATGTACTGTCAGATGTCAACAGACCCCAGGGGCGTCTCTTTCTGCTGGGAATACCACCGACCATACGGCATCTGTCGCTGCCGCTCAAATCGCCACGTCTCGCCCACACCACGCCAGACCCGAGCTACAACACACACCACTGACGGCCAGATTTAATAAGCTCTTCAGGCTCTTCCAACCTTTCACTACTTATTTTTGTTGGGTTTTTAAGATTGGAAGTTTTTTTCATATTATAACCATTATAACTTTCTAACTTTTTTTTCTGCATTTAACATATTATTTGAAATAAGAGAACCTGGATCTAGCTGTCACATTGGAAAGATCAAAAGGGCTTTACTTGTGTTAAAAGTCCAGTTGCACTAACCCTTGTTTTCTTTAGCAGTGATTTTGTATGTTCTTATTCAGTTTTTAAAACTTTTAAAATCTTCCAAATTGAAAATCATACCGTTTTTGCTTTATCTGTTGTTGGGTAAACAAATGGACACAAATCAAACTGACATACACTACCATTTAAAAATTGGGGGTCAATAATATTTTTCTAAAAGAAGTATCTTATGCTCATCAAGGCTGATTTATTTGATCAAAAATATAGTAAAACTGAAATATTGTGAAATACCATTATGGTTTAAAATAACTGTTTTCTATTTTTTTTTTTTTTTTTAAATGTAACTTGTTCCTGTGATTTCCAGCATTATTACTCCAGTCTTCAGTGTCACATGATCCTTCAGAAATCATTCTAATATGCTGATTTGATGCCCAAGAAAGATTTTTTATTATTACCAAACAAAAATTACTATAATATTTTTGTGGAAACTGTGATACATATGTTTTTTCAGGATTCTTTAACGAACAGGAAGTTCAAAAGAACAGCATTTAATTAAAATAAAATCTATTTGTATCAATGTTAATGTCTTTACTGTCACATTTGATCAATTTAATGTGTCCTTGCTGAATAAAAGTACGCCTATTAGTATAGATTTTATAAGAAAGGTTAATATGCATTCTCATGACAAGGGAAATTTTCATTAATATCTAGATGAGTTTTGCATTTTTAGGTAAATTTTTTGTATATTTTTAATTTACTAATACTTTTATATACTTTTATAGAATAGGTTTATCTTTGCCGTTTCATGAATTGTTTAATTTTGTTCGTTTGTAACAACTTGCCCAAAGTATGACAACAACATTTACATTTAATGCACAGTACACATAGCAAGTTTAAAATAGAAACAGAATAGAATAGCAAGTGTTAGTATGAACAGTCAAGTATTGACGAAAATGATGTGTCTTTAGTAGTTTCTTGAAAATGCTCAGGTTGAGTCTGACAACAAGCAGTACTACTGGGGTATGTTGTCAAAAAAGGTCAATGTGTGTTCGATGAACTGTATTTTTTTTTTTGCAGTCTTTATGATGTGTCTATAGCTGACTTTCAAAAATACATCTGCCATGAGAAATAATCACTGTGTAAAAAGTGTGAGAACCTACCCCAACTGCCTCAATGCTAACACTAAAAGTTCTTTCTTTAGTTCAACACTCGACCAAATTCAACAATATTCACAACAAATGTTCTTTGAGACAAACAATTCAAACACATATGCATATCTTGTATATGTGGGACCAGTTAGGGTAAAGAGGCCCACACAGCAGAGGTAACTCCAGATGGAGAGAGAGAGAAAGAGAGAGATAAAAGACTCCCATCTCAGCTCTGCCTCACTGTTACCTGAGGAACACCACTGAAGTCAATAAAAGCCCTCTTGTGTCTGTCAGAGCTCTTTCACTGCTCTCTTTGATGGCCCATCACGCTACCGTTGCTCAGAGATGACCTTGATCCCACACTTACTCCACTGCTGGGGGAGAGTCTGTAAACACTCGCTATGCAGTCCCGCTCTCAGACGCTTAACAGCCCCACACATTACAAACAACGGTAAATAACACATGGCTTTGAATGTGAACGGCCCATTTTCTCTGGTACCTGGGTGTCTGCACAGTCCCTTTGGGCGGGAGTCGTCTTTACATGTGTCTGGAAATTACAGCACCTTCATAAACACTCTGTAAATCAATAATTAACCATTTTACACAGTGGTCAGATGAGAAAATAAAACAATATATCGAATCTTGGAGCGTATGTTGTTTGTTTGTGCACTTTTAGATACTTTGGCTTGCAAATGTCCAAAATGCTTGGGGAATGTTAAATAATTCTAAATAATATTCAAAATTAAGTCACCAAAAGGAAAAAAGTTAATAGTAAAAAAAATACACTATACAATTGCATTGTAACTACATTATCAGCCTCTTTATATAAAGTTGGATATGTCCAACTTTATCTACATGCATACAGTATACTCGCATATCTTCACAAAATGTAAACTATTATCACTCAGCTCTAATCTGCTAAATACAACTATAAGGCATGAAGATATTATAAACATCAACATCATGATTTTCTGTAAAGCTGCTTTGAACATGTAGTGTGAAAAGTGCTATACAAATAATTTAGACTTGACTCATTTTTTGTTATAACAACAACAAAAAAAAAAAAGAATAAAATCTAAAAAACCTAAAATGCGTCATTCCCATGACCAAGCCTTCAGCTTAAGATCTTGTCTGAGGACCATGTCTATTTTAAAATAACTTGTTTTCTTTGCTTTTGTTCATCAAAATGGTCAGGTATGCCGAGATGGAGGGGCAAAGATCTCCAGAGTGAGCACTGGGTATAAATGACCTCTCCACTGGCTCCTGTGAAACACTCAAAGAAGTGAGTCTCGTCTCAAGCACATAAAATGTTATTGCGTGCTCAGTGGAGCTCTAACCAGGGCACCAACAATAGCCATCACCACTAAAGAGCTTTTTGGCTCCAGTGGGGAGCTAATGAAACTAAAAGAAAACAGCACTAATACTGGCGCTGGTACCTAAAATGGCCTTGACAATTAGGAGTCAACTTGACTCAGATGTGTTTCAGGGCAAATGCTGCTTTATAGGTAACAAATTTTGTTTTGTAGGATGACAAATTTGCAATACTCTGCTGAAATACAACTATATGATATGTTTCCAACACAAACCTGTTTAGAAAACAGAAAATATACTGTACATTTTTGTTTGCCAATTAAGTGCTGTTGAGCATGGAGATCACGCACTGTAAAGTATAATATTTCATGTTTGATATATTTGAAGTATGATAAATTTGGAGGGTTTGTTATAATGAAACAATGATATACTATTTTATCTATATTATATCCATATTAATAATACCCCTTAGCTGTCACTCCCATTTTTGGGGAACAGACCCCAACTTAAATTATTTGAAATCTTGAACACTTTTGAGCCAAGACTTAAGTTTGGTCTCCTTAAAAAGGGGACACTTGGCAGATTATTTTAGAAGTAAAAGAAAAAATATGAAAGTGAAATTAAAAACAAAGAGTTATTGAAGTTTTACTTTAGGAAAATGTAAAATGTAAAAATATGATTTCTTATAATTTATATAAAATATATATTTTACAACACTTTTACTCTGCAAGAAAATGAAAGTCAAAATCTAAAATCTAATTAAGTTGTATTTCAAATTTGAGGCTAATATCTCAAAAATTGAGCTTTCAGTAAGATTTTGTTTGGGCGCAGAACCAAACTTTTCCACTAGATTTCATCCAGGCTCCATTGGTGACCGCATAATGACTCTTCCATTTCCATATATGGTTTGAGTGACCTGAAGCATTCATTTCCATCATTTCAAATGATATATAGTCTGTCAATATTATTTTAGGTTTAGACTAAGATATTATTGTTTTAAGTATGGCAAACATCAAAAAGTATTTAAAAAATATATATACTCTATACTAATATATTTACTACATTTAATACTTAAATTTAAGCTCTATAGCAATCCCCTAAGGATACAAAAACAATGAGTGTTAACAGTGAACAAAAAGCTCAGGAGCTGCATTAAAAACAAATATAGAGTCAATGTGCTTGGCTGGCATTGCGATTTTCACACAAGAGCTTAAAACACAGCAAGTGTTTCACACTTCTCATTTACACTCTTAATTCACTCCAAGTTGTGTGTTATAAGCAACATACTGTCAGTCCACATACACTGAGCTATGTCCAAGCTCATAGATGCAAACATTCAAAATCATTGTTAAAAACATATTCCTTAAACAATAGTGCATTTACCCATTATTGAGCAGACAGTTTTATCACGCCTTTAAATAAAAACCATGAAGCGCAAGAACTCATTCACAGTATATCTAAGTATAAGTACATGACTTATACAACAAGCATCCACACATTCAAGCGTTACAGAGCGTTATTGCTGCGCTCATCGCTGTAATTTCCCAACTGCTGGCCACTGATTGCCTTTCAGCCCAGAGGTGAATATTACATGCTCACTTAACACCTGAGATCAGACAGGCCGCCGTGTGTCTTCCCCTCCACTGGGTACTTGGCAAAGCAAAACTCTGTGAACATAGTACAAACTACACCTCAGACATCCACATCTGTGATCAGAACAGATAAACATGTTTGTTGGTGCACGATGTGTACCTTACATACCTTACATTTTAATTGTATGTAGTAAAATTATACATAACTTTCATTTCTATGTAATTAGAGCTTTCAAAATATTTCATTTTTTAAATTTACACTTCCATTCAAAAGGTTTGGGGTAAGTAATATTTTTTTAAAAATACTTTTATATTTTTATTTAGCAAGGATGCATTACATTAACATTAAAGACTTTTAATGTTACAAAAAGATTTCTATTTCAAATAAATGCTTTCTAATCATCAAATAATCCTGAAAAAAGGTATCTTTTAAAACTCTTTTCAATATAAGAAAAGTTTTTGAGCACCAAATCAGCGTATTAGAATGATTTCTGAAGGATCATGTGACACTGAAGACTGGAATAATGATGCTGAAAATTCAGCTTTGCCATCACAGGAATAAATTATGTTTTAAAATGTATTTCAATAGAAAAAATTACTATAAATTTTAATAATATTTCACAATATTACCATTGTACTGTATACTTAATTTTTGATCAAATAAATACAGCCTTGGTGAGTATAAGAGATTCTTTTAATCAAATTAATCGCATATTATATTTACTGAGAGAAGCCCCCAAATTAATAATAATAATTCAAAGACATTAGATTATTGTGCTAGATTAAATAATTGAAGAAAGAAGTTCACATTTTGTTAGTTTTATTTCTGGTTGAAAAAAAAAAAAAAAAAAAACTGTTGGTTTATGAACAAATTTGACCGTTGCATCTCATCATTTTGCTTCATAAGCACCCTATTTTTTTAATATGCCATGTCAAATAGTTATATTGAAAAACACTCAAGAGCCCTGTGTGCCATTTTTATTGCAGCATCGGGGCTGCAGTGCGGATTTGCAAAAATATTGGTAGCACTTGAGAATTGAACCACAGAAATGTTATAGACATTAACATAAATGACTGTGTAAACCTCTTGATCACATTATTTCTTATAATTAACTGACAACCCTATATGTAATTGACCTTTTTGACCATCAACATTTGTCAAATATTTTGAAATGAAGACAAAAGGAGAACCAATATTAAGACTTCCATTTATGTCATTTAACTCCAGGACAAATAAGAGCAACAATCACTTCGCCTTCAATGCGAGTTGAATGCATTAGAATGCAGTCAATGTGGCTGAGAGGTGTTTTGTGTATTCACAAGCAGCGCAGGACTTAACCCTGCTATAGAGGGGTGAGAATACAATAGCTAAGGCACCAGGGGTCTGAAACTATACACTTTAATAAAGTCACCAACGGCTAAATGAGGAGCTGCTATCGCACTCACGTTACCAACAACAAGGGCCGCACTATGCCTCAAGGGGTTTTGTTTTCCACAAATATGCTAAGCTAATGCAGACCCAAAAACACAGAAACCTGATCACAACTCAAGGCTAAGGTTTTTCGGGTTTTAGCTGGTGTAAAGGGGTTTTGTACAAGCAACACCAAAAGCTTAGTTGTGGAACTTGAGCTTTTTTTAAAAAAAAAAATATCTTGGTATGCTAAAACATGAAACAAAGCAAGCCGCTCGGCTCTGCTCTGCTCTTAGCTCTGCTTAGATGGCCTTCTTGCTCCGTGTTGGCGCTGGGTGGCACGCTACCTGATGGCTATCCCCAGGCCTGTGTTTGAGCGCTAAATAAATTGTTATCTAGTGTGGTTTTTGTCATTTCTGGTTTGGTGCCAGGAACATCCCTCCCAGCCACCTGTCTTTAGATAGAGAGAAACAGAAAGGGAGAGAGAGCAGGGCGAGGGAGAGAGGCAAACTTTGGAGAGACTCTCTTTTGGGCCTCCCATTTGGACACGGGAGAGGTCGTAACCTCCCTCTTTATTTTTCCCAAGGCTGTTGGGCTAATGAAGTAACAACAAACTGGGCCGGCGGCTAATTTGGAGTGGCATTTCCTGGCCCCTCTTGGCCCACGGAGATGTGTTTCATTTTCTCTTATCAGTGCTTCAGTCATGTGGCTTTCCGCATGGACGCCCCTGTCTCCCCCCATCGCTGGCCTAATGGAAACTTCGTTAATGTCATTAATCTGCCGACTAGGACATGCACTAAACACACATCAGCCGGTTTGTACCAGAAAACACCAGAGGGCTGTTTAGACTTGAGCTTCACACGGAGAAATGACAATAAGAGAATTTCATCATCTTTATTTGTTTGTGCAGCAGCCGTTTTTGGATGATGAGTGGGTTCACGAGTCGCGTTTGGTGCCCTGTGTAAGATTCCCAAAAGCACGCAGTTCAACCAGAGAAAAATCCTCGGAGAAGCTAAAATACACACTAAATTTCATGTATAAACACATATTTAGTGTCACTCGCTAATTTCTTCAGCTTTAGAGCTGCTTAAAGGGACAGTTCACCCAAAAATGAAAGTTCTGTCATCATTTATTCACCCTCATGTTGTTCCAAACCTGTATGAGAGCACAAAAGAAGATATTGCATAGGTAAATCTTACAAAAAGGTACTAACATGCACCATTTAGGTAATAATATGTACATTCGAGGTACTTTTAGGGGTAACAGATGTACCTTTTATTCATTTTTTTTCAGTTTACAGCAAAATCAATGGGGTCCAAAACAAACAACATTGTATGAACAAAAAAAAAGAAATTTTTCAGATCATCTTCCTATGTTTCACATACAGCAACATGAGTGTAAGAACATGAAAGAATTAGGTGAACTCTCTCTTTAACGTCAGTCCGAGTGCTTTACTGTCATGCCCGACTCGTGCACAAAGAGACGCTCCCTCCCCTGGTCGTATTAAAACAGAGGGCTCGCCTAATACCACCTTAATGACGAGTCAGGTGACTCGCCGAGGCCGCTCTAATTAAGAGGCTTCATTCACACATTCCCTCAACTCCATGAATGGACACTCTAAGACTGACATGTCATATAGTTCCATTCATCGTGAGCAAAAACACAAGGGGGAGCAGAGCTCAGCTGGGAGGGATGGGTAACCGAGGGGACATTTTCTTTTGTGTGGCTCTAAGCTTCTGGGGCCAAATGCCAGCGGGCTAACCCCTGCGCTGGCTGCCCATGTGTTTCTCCTTCCTCCCAAACGGAGTAATTAGGAAGATCTTAATGGGTTTCCAGGTTTATTAGTGGCCAAGAAAAGCTTCAAATGTCACTTTAATTAAAGGGGATTCCACAGACAGCTTGTGTGGCAATGTCAACCGCTCGAAAAAATCCTTGTTTGGGCAGGAGGAGTAGAACGGGCCAAGTCTTGAATGCACACAAAGAAACGCAAAGTTCTAAATGGCAGCTGTCTAGACGTGTGGTCAGAGACAAAATAGATCGTTTGACCTCGACCAAACATTAAACTGACAGCGATTATCTGCTCATAAATGCCACACATGCGTATACGAGTCCCTTCCTTTCATATCAGCGGCGGCAATCCGACTCCCCAAAAACCGTCCCATTGAAAACGCGCCCTCCCAAATTATTTTGGGGGATGAATTTATTCCTGGCATATCCTATGCTCGTTCATGCAGGATATAAAATCCTAGATTATTTCTTGCTTGGTTAACCTGCATCCGGTCGCCTCGTTCACAAAACCACTCTAATGTTGCCATTAGTTATGCTTCTATGGTGGCCAAAAGATGAATCCTGAGGTCTCCACATTCAATAAATGTGTACATGAATGGTGGAGGAAGATAAAATATATCTCTGAGATAGAGAAGGGGCCAGTTCATTGCTGGAACGTCAGAGGGGGAGATAATTAATCAATATGAAAATGACATGGGCTCCACTGAAAATCGGAACCATGTAAAAGCCTCTCTGATCTGCCTTTTTCACCTTGAGGGAGCTTCAATATTAATTATCTTGAGAAAGACAACATAAATGGCAACATGGCCAGTTTTTTGCACCACAATACGACACTTCGATATTATAAAAAATTATAAAAATATCAAAAATATATATACATAAATAATACTTAAATACAAATAATTTATATTATTATTCCTTTATTATTTAAAAATTCATCCCAGTATATCCCAGATACAATTTTTAAAAAAATCATTTAAAAATCTTTAAAAAAAAATAGCCTATAAAAATATACCTCTAAGCAAAAACTGCAAATAACAATAAAAACTGGTTAGTGTCAATAAAAGTGAGGCTAAAACAACTACTCCTCTTAAAACAGCTTGTAGGACAAACACACTTTAACCTTTAAGCTACAGCTGCTTTTGTGGACAGGGAAGCTAAGTACAATAACTGCAAGTAACTGGTGTTGTCTCACTGAGTGAAGGGCCAACACTTCTGCGTTTTATAGCACAGGTGTGGAATTGTACAGACCAGGAGCCTGGAAAAGGTGATCTGGTAATTGGCCATGGAAAAAAAGACTGTGTGGGGGATTGTCTATGGTAGATAAGAGACAGGAATTTTTAATCAGGGCTTTTATTATAATTATTTTTATTATGTGCCAATCTCCAACAACACTGAACTTCAATTGTTGGTTTAACCTAAAGTAAGTTACCTGGATGCCTTAAAATTTTTGAGTTCACTGAAATTAAAAATTTAAGTTAATACAATGAAGGCAGTTGGTTTAATTAACAGAAACTCTAGATATTATGTTTTCTGAACGAAATTAGTTATCCAAGTTGATTTGACAAAAGAAAAAATGTTGTGATAAGTCATGACATTTTTACAGTGTATAGTGTAAACTTGAAGACGCAGAATCATCTTCATGGAGATCAAATGATTAATACATTCTATATTTTGATGACAAAATCCAATATTTCTTTAATTATGGGAGCACAAATGGGATGAAGTAATTAAAGAATAATTTTCTTTAGCATTCTGACAATTTCATAGTAAATAAAAAAAATAATAAATTCTTAAAATCAAATTATCTGTACCTCTGAGAAAATATAGTCTGATCTTCACAATGAGAATGAGTTAAAGACGAATACAAAAAAATGACTTCATTGTTGTATCATTTGAAAATGAAAATGGTGGGTTTTGAGTTTAAAGCACCCAGTAATTTTTTTTGCACAAAGTGCAGAGACCAGAGACTACCGCCCGTATTTCATGCTGTGAATTGCATCTGGTGGCAGCAAAGCGAAACAGCAAGCTTTATTTTCTTCAGACAGTAATGCTAGCGTACCTTTGGCACAGAAAGCCAGCGTCTCTCATAGCTCACTCGGGGCAACTCAGTCAATGGAACAAAGTTAGAAGAATGGAATACAGTCTCTGAACAAAACACACACATTGGCGAGAGAGCGGGGCAGACCGGGGCTGGAATTCCACTCGCTGTGCAAGATGAGCAATATGGTGACAGGCAAAAGTGGCACGGGGCCCTTACGCTGAAGCCAAGCATGTTTTCGTCCTGAAATAACCTGTATTTTCATAAGCAAGACAATCTTTACAGAGGGCAGGTGAACCCAGTAACCACCTGTGCATCCAACTGCAAAGGTCTGGCTGAGCTTGTCCTGAGTTAATCTAAATGTGAAAGGTGTATTTTGCCATGCACTTCTTGTGCTGAAAAAAAAAAAAAAGGTTGAACCAAAGCTACATTTACAATGACAATAAACAAAGGAGCAAAAAATCAAATCCAATTATAGCAACTCAAACTACTCAAACTGTGCAGAGATAGCCATGAGCTATTAATAAAGTAACTGTTAAAGTGTCAATAATAGTTGTACCAATGAAATCCTTGTCAATATCTTATTGAAGAGAAAAAATGTTCCCAACGGAAATCAGATGCACATTTGAGCAATAATACAGAAATACTAAAGGCTTGTTAGAGATATCAAAAACCTTGACAAACTGTGGTACCCCGCTTCTGCCTCAGAGTAAAAAAAAAAAAAAATGTAATAATGAGATCAAGTAGTTAGATTGTGAGAAATAAATTTGCAAGTATGATAAATAGTTGCAATTGTGAGATGTAAACATATTTAAGAGAAATAATCATGTAATATAAAGTCACAATTGTGATATAAAATCATGTTAATAAAAATAATTGAGAAAAAGTTGCAACTAAGATAATCACAATTACATTTACAAAAAATAGTTACAATTGTAAGCTTACAAAGTTGCAGTTAATAGTCACAACAGTGAGATATAAGATGTAATTACAATAAAGTCACAATTGTGAGTCACATTTACAAAAAATAAATTACCATGTGAGATAAAGTGAGATATAAAGTTGCAATTACAAGAAAAAGTCACAATTGCAAGATAAAAAGTTGCGGTTACACTTTATTTTACAGTGCCATAGTTACATTGTAATTACTCAAATAAGTACTGAGTAATATTAATTAACTACATGTACTTACTATAGAGTTACAGTTAGGGTTAGGGTTTGGTTTAGGGTTAGTTACTTGTAATTATGCATAATTTACTGTTATTACTATAGTAAGAACATGTAGTAACTTGTAACTACGGCACTGTAAAATAAAGCATTACCAAAGTTGCAATTACGATAAACTCACAACTGTGCTATGATGCCAGAATACAATAAATAAAGTTGCAATTGTGAGATCTAAAGACATATTTACAAGAAAGTAAACTTGCAACTGTGAGATAATAAGACAAATACAAAGTTACTAAAAAATTACCTTTTTTTCCTGATGGCTTCCATAACAAACAGTGGTCAACATTATACAAAACATTTCAGTACCTATAGTTACGAAAATACGGATGAAGAGGGATGATTTCCATTCAGCTAAAAATTCACGAATGAACTATCCAAAAAAAGAGATTCCCGCGCAATAGTATACTAATAAATGCAGAGGAAGCTTGAGTTCGTTTGCTCAGGTTGCATTTACACATTTATTTATGGATTCCCTCCAGTGGCATAGACATCATGTTTTGACGCGGCTCTAATGTCAAGATAAGATGAAGAATCACTTCAAGGTGCTCTCTGACACAAGATAAATGGCAGTTGACCTGAAGACACTGGGAGGTGAGGAGCCTTGTGGCACTGTTGTGGCGCTGCTCTAAAAACATTTCCTGTCTGCCTTGAGAGACACCACACCTTTGGGCCATTTTAGACATGGGTATATCTCATCTATGAAAACTTTGAGATAAGGCTGAATGAATGAGCCTGCCCGTCTGTGCGAATAGCTTAAGTCTATCACATCTATTATTTTTCAAGTTAATGCCAGAACATAAAAATCATGATGTAAAATGCAACCAAAAAGCAAGTTTAAACTTGGTGGCTTCTCCAAGTCATTACAAATATAAAGTCTACAAATGTCAACATTAAAAATTCAAAGAGTACAGAAAGGGAAAAAAATATTATTTTCATTTTGTCTCACTCTTAAAATGTTGGCATTGGTGACAAACACAACATCTCTCGAAACGGAATCTGAAGGAGAAAAACCGTATACGCAGAGAGTTACTCAACTGCATGAACGCATGCCCAATTCTGCTACATTATTCTCTGAGCCGCGTAAATGATCAAACCTGATGACAGTCTCAGTCTGAGGAAGAGACAGAGCCTACAAAAGGGAAAGTGACAGGCCCTTCTACAACAGATGTTTCTACCGAGGGGAGTCTACTCTCCACTGAGCAGTCTCACACATGAGAGACACCCAAAAGCTCTGGAAACAGTCCTGAAAATGTATGTTCACTGGTAAAAAACACTTTCCCCCCCATACGGACTACCCACCACTGAATATTCAAGGCTTGTTCAAAAACACAGAGGGGTATTAACACATAAAAAGCAAAGTACCATTGCCAAAGTTTGTACAAAAGGCAAGAAAGAAACTGTTTAAAGAGCAATCTTAAAGCGATAGTTTACCCAAAAATGAAAATTCTGTCATTTACACACCCTCATGTCATTCCAAACCTGTAAGACTTTCTTTTTTCCATGGAAAACAAAAGATGTTCATTAGAAAGCAGGGTTTTTTTCACCAGGAACAATCATTCACTTTCATTATATGGAAAAAAGCAGCTTGAACATTCTGCTAAATCACTATTTTTGCGTTTGACAAACAAAAGAAAATCATGCAGGTTTAGCACGACATGAGCTGAGTAAATAATGACCGAATTTTCACTTTTGGCTGAACTATCCCTTTAAATCCTACCACACAGAACGTTTGCCTCTATTGATCCACAATCCAGAGAAGAGCCACACTATTGACGGAAAACAAAACACATTAGAAAGGCCATTTGTCAGAAATGTTGCTCTCCAGATCTATCACAAAAAGAAAAATTTTCCCACTGTAAACGATAACACACGTCTGTTCTTCATTTCCAACAGATCAATGTTAATATGCAGGGGGTCCTGAAGATGGATTGCGGACACACTTTAACCAGTTAAGTGCCGGGGTCAGATCACAGACAGGCTTGATAAGAAGTATGAGCCAGAAACAAGGTCTTCATTTGATATAAAGCACTTCATACATCATAAGCCATAAGATCTGTCATATATAGAGGGTACAGCATGCATATGCTCTATTCGTGTGGAGATTTCCAAGAGAAAGAAAGACGAGTTTATGGTAGGACAAGCTGACCTTTCAAATGATTTATATATAATATAACTAAACCTCTCAAAGCGGTTTAAGCATGTTAGCCATAAATATGATCATTTCATATGAAACCTACAGCATCAAACATTAAAACCACGGAGAGCTACTTACTAAAAACAGAAAATATGGTGTTTTACACTTGCTACATGGCTTAACTAAATATAATTTTAGTATTTATGCTTGCTTGTGGTATATTAACTGTAAGTTCAGTGGTCTATTCAAGCATTACAACTCATCTACACTGCACAAAACCGCATTATGCCTCTTGTTCGCAGTGGGTCTTAGAGAGCAGTGGCCAGTCTGGTGCCTATTTCCTTGAGACAGGATCTAAGCAGGAGCCAGACGGGAAGGCAAGCATTGCCTTGCAGGAGTCCGGATAAGCCAGCTCTGATGGCTTGATACAGCTCCAGACCCCCAAGCCTGATACCCTGGCCACAGAAGCGGGTCTAAATAATGTTTGCCATGCCTGCAGAATACATGCTACTGTTTGACATTGAGTTGCCTGCTACTAGTCTTTCATAACAGATAAGAGTCAAAGATCACCACCTGGCAACAAACAAGTGAAAAAATGCACAATAATCATTTATTATTATTATTATTATTAAATAAACATAAAATTGTAGTGTAGCATTTAGTCTAAATGGTATATATTGTCTAAGAATAAAGCAAAGTTAAGTAAAAATTTTAAGTTAAACTAATATATATATATATATATATATTTTAAAAACCTGAATCTAAATTCTTTTCCACTCATATAAGTGATGATGAACTTTAAAGCACAATTTCATGCAGTGTGCCTGTGTGATTCAATTCTATTCATTTATTTCACCATTTGAGGCTTAGAAGACAAATAGTGAAAGCTTGAAAAATCTCATTAATAAAACTTGGTGGCTTCAATTACACAATAGATTTGTTCAATTTTTAACAATATCTGTGAGACGAAAACAAAAATCTGTTGATTTGATTTTGGCACTTGGGTAATTCAATTCAAGATCATTTAATATATAATAATACACATTCACTTCAAAGTATAATAAAGTTAATAAAAAATATGAAATCGCTGTACCTGAACTGTGAATCAAACATTAATAAAATAATTAGAGATGTGTTCCGACAGACAGCTTCTGGTATTATTGTCTAAAGTTGGGGAAAAGGTAATTAATTTGGCAGTAAATTTATTCGCACCGTGTTTGGCTCCTCTAACGAAGGAGAGGAAATTGCAAAACGGAGATCTAGTCTTCCTCCATTGTGTCTGATCAAATGGAAATCTTTCTCTTTTAACACAATATGCATATTGTGGATCCTGGCCTTCCATTGCTGAATGACATGCTTGAGCATACCAGTAACAATGAGTGAAAACCCCTTTAATTACTTTTTAATGTTTTAAATGCAAAATCTTTTAGATGTAGTTATTCATTTATAACAGATAAATAAAATAATACAATTACAAATTATCAAATAATTGAATACATTTAGAAGATAAGCTAAAATAGATTTATAATGATATACAATAATAAAAAAAAGACAATAATATAGGTGTAATCAATAAATTGTGATTTAAAGGTTTAGCTGGAATGGAAAAAGTTCAATTATTATTTTTATCTACAATAATAACATCTATTTATCTACAATAAATTACAATGTAATGACAAACATTATTAAAGGTCAAAAGACACCACCATTATTATTCATTGGAAACTTCTCTATTCAAACTGCCAAACAAATCTTGCAGAACTATTTTTAGAGGAAAACTTAAATGAAACTTTTGATACCAAATGTACACCACAGATTTTCACGATCCAGCTGTAAGCTTTTGATTTCTCATCTGATTTCTGAGTGCACAGAGCAACAACCGGGTGTGTAAAACAAACATCAGGGCTGTTAATGACATTTTAACATATGTAAGTGCATTGTTTCTCCTGCAGTATGTTAAAGCTCTGTTGCGGGATGTGCTTCATGACACAGTGGTCCCTGCAGGTTCAGTACAGGGTCTCTGTGGCCCACCTTGAGCTCAAGGGTTCTGGCACACTGGCAGATGGGACACATCGTGCCTTCAACTGGAAAATAGTTCTCTTGTGTCAGTAATGGCAAATAAGAGAATGCAAGGCAAGACTGAGTTAACTTTCACAGTGCCTCCAGTACCAGTATAATAATAAAGAACTAACATACTGTTTTAGAAAATTAAATAACTTGTGTATATCCATTTTCATGTTAAAAGAAAATAAATAAATTATAATATACAAAATGTATTTATAGCTCAAACTGCATTTTGGTATTAAAGAAAATAAATAAGTAATATTATATTTAAAAAAAATACTTCCTGAATGTTTTCTATAATCCTCAAACAGCAAAACTATATTTCTTGAAGCAATACAAAATTAACATGCAGAAACTAGAAATTAACGATTTCCTGTAAACCCCATAAATACATGTAATGTAATTTTTTTTCACAACAACTGCTGCGATGTTTTTGTCAACAGTACGATGAGAAAGTGTACCATGACTCAATGCAGCCACCTAGTGTTCACACCGTGAATCTCACCAAACATTATCAGTATATCTCCAAATATATCACAATTTTTATCCTCCTTCATTTCTACAGTTTTTGTTAGCCAAAATAATGGTTTTTATATTTTCATATGCTACTATTTACTTTTTTACAGTTTCATTAAATGCTCTGATGACAACTTTTCCCACTTGACTTCCCTTACCCAGTAAAAAACACAAATGTACTGCTTTAATTCACCTCTAGAATATGTAACTAACATGATTATCTTACCCCATAACCTAAGATTTTTTCTTATCAATAAGTCAAATGCAATTACGAATGAATATTGATGCATATTAAAATCCTGCACATACCATACAAGTAGGCTGTTTTTTTTCTAGTCAACATCATTAACAAGTGAAGTATTAAGTTTAAATGAATAGACTGCTGTATACTATAGAATACCTACTGTATATATAAGGAATAGGGATGGGTTTCATTCATGCATTCAGTTTGTAAGACAATTCTACAAGCAACTGACCCAAGAGGGTTAAATAGAGTCCAGCCAAGATGAGACGTCTTCTCGTTGACTCATTATCAGCCTCATGTACTGTATTTCCCGTACTAATAATGAAACAGTGCAGCTGGATAAAACACACGCGTGATGAAGCATTAATTATGCAGCGCTAAACATCTATGAAACCAATTTGTAATCAGGAGGCGTGACAGCATACACTAGTCTAATGTAATAACATTGAACCACCAGAAACCGCTGGAGCTCTCTATATCCCTTATATGTGTGCCAACAGATGCTGATGTATGTTATAAAAGATCAGAAAAACACCACAGACACTACTTGATATTAGAGACAGAGCATTTTGAATGATATTTTGACAAGAAGTAACATTCTTTGGCAAATCACTTAAAAAAAAAGACAGCACCCAAACATTTTCATTGCCATTCACTGCTAAGCATTAAACAGAAAATTAACTAATTCAGTGTATTATTTGCATAAATTATTCAATTCACAAAACAGCCATACATTGTCAATATTTTTTTCTTTTGTTATTTTTATTATAGTAGTTGTAATTTCTTTCAGCAATAAAAACAAATGTATAAAATAAATTAAATATGAAATAATTTATGTACAATAACACTAAATACACTAATAACAAAAAATTATATAAATAAATTATACTGAAAATTATTTTTAAAAACTGTACACACACATACATACACACATATATATATATATATATATATATATATATATATATATATATATATATATATATATATATATATATTATATACATACATATATACACACACACATATATATATACACATATATACACACACAAATATATATATATATATATATATATATATATACACACACACACACACAATAAAAAGACACAAAACGACACAATAATATAGGTGTAATCAATAAATTGTAATTTACAGGTTTAGCTGGAATGGAAAAAGTAAAAAATTAAATATGAATGCATAATTTAACACTAACAAAAAATACTATTAATGAAATAAAATTATATAAATAAATCATACTGAAAATTATTTTTTTGAAAACTGTACATATACACACACACATACACATTATATATATATATATATATATATATATATATATATATATATATATATATATATATATATATATACATAGAATCATATAATCATAATAATAATTAATTATTATTATTGGTTTTTATTGCTATATTCGAATTTTTATTTATTAATGTTACATGTAAAAAAAATTAAACTGCTAAAACTGTATCGATAAACCTAAAATAAATCAGTATCGTTTTACAAAACATTGTTCAATCTCTAACTTGTTGACAATAAAAAAAAGTGTTTGCTATGGGTGACTTACTTTGTGAATGAGAGAATGACATTAAACAATGTTCTATCAAAATATATCACAAGTACAACTTATAGCAACCACAGTCGAGCACATTCAACTATAGCAACACAAAACAATGCAAAACACATCCAAGTGTGTACATTAAACATTTGAACTCCAAGCGTAAATCTCCATTATAGGACAACTCTATACACGTAATGCTAAATAAACTGTAACATACAGCAGAATAGCGTATAAAGAGAATAAAATGCGTTTGCGCGAGTCTGTAAATGCAATCAAAACAGTGACACGAGGGTGTGTTTACATTAAAGCGGACGTGACATCATAGGTTTTGAACCTCAGCGACCGCGCGCAGGGCTAATGAATTAGCTAAACATTTTACGGTTTAATGCCAACTTCCCAACAGAAGTAATACATTTTAACGAGAAGATTTTTTTCTTTTTGTTCTTTCAGCTGCGCGGTTTGATCCAAAGGTGAGATGGACATCTAAAGGCCTTTGCGCATGTTACAGGACTATGCTAGTTAGCCATCAGCTACCCCACTGAGCACAGATAAACAAATCATGATATTGGTATCAAATGTGTCTATTTGACAGCTAATGGATGCATTATTTGCCCGCTGTATTTCTAAAATGTTAACCATAAGATTGATTCGTCAATTGCGTAATTAACGTTGGTTGCCAAAACAGTTTATGGAGATTGCGTGCAAACATCTTTTCCAACACATGTAACATATAATAATTAAAAAACTATTGCATGAAAACTGCACTTAATCTGTACCCACGTAGAAAGCCCGTAAACAATCTGTTTTTTCGACTATTTATGCTTTGCATAAGAAAATAGTTTGTTGCGACTTTTGCTGTATTTGAAACTGAGATTTATGTAGACTCTTTATTTGTTTAACCTTCACTTTGAGATCAGTTGTCTATTCACATATTGAGCACAATCTCCAACACGTTGCCACAGTAATATCGTGTTTGTTTTCTGCAACATACTTGCCTTATAACTTCTCATAACGAGCTTTCCTGACAAGTTGTCATTGCTCCTTCCTTCTTTTTTTTATCCGTTTGTAGATAGAATGGATCTCCAAAAAATAATCCACGACGCGCTGTACGACTTCATTTTGTCATATATTCCTCACGCGGATCTGAGGTGAGGGCGTGTCACTTCATACGTTTGATTAAAGTTTTTCACCTCAATCATGCAATTCTGCCAATGACGTATTTTTATTTTGATCAGTACGCTAGATGACGTGCTTTTGTCCTATATCACTGGGGTGCTGGAGGATTTGGGATCTCAAGAAAGTGTGGAGGAAAACTTTGATGTAGAGGTGTTTGTTGAAATGTTAGAGGCCTACATTCCTGGTTTCTCAGATATTGACAGGTAATTTTGGGCAGATGTCTTGCAAGTTAAAGGATTAGTTCACTTTTAAATATAATTTTCCTGATAATTTACTCACCCCCATGTCATCCAAGATGTTCAGGTCTTTTTTTTCTTCAGTCGAAAAGAAATTAAGGTTTTTGATGAAAATATTACAGGATTATTCTCCTTATAATGGACTTCAGTGGCCTCCAGACGGTTAAAGGTCAAAATTACAGTTTCAGTGCAGCTTCAAAGGACTTACGGAATAAACGCGGCGCCAGTTCCATTTTTTCCGTAAGTTGAATAGGGAAGATTTAGGACATACAGCGAAAGCTTTTTGAAGAATACAGAAAGCGGAAGCACGTGCAAGGCGATAATTTGTGTTTATAAAGCATATACAGTTGTATTTTTTTCAAAAATGACCAATTGTTTCTCTAGATAAGACCCTTATTCCTCGTCTGGTATCATTTAAAGCCCTTTGAAGCTGCACTGAAACTGTAATTTTGACCTTCAACCATTTGGAGACCATTGAAGTCCACTATTAGGAGAATAATCCTGGAATGTTTTCATCAAAAACCTTAATTTCTTTTTGACTGAAGAAAGAAGGACATGGACATCTTGGATGACATGGGGGTGAGTAAATTATCAGGAAAACTTTATTTGAAAGTGGACTAATCCTTTAAATCATAACTGAGATTTACAATCATTTTATATTAAAAGTTTTGTAATATTTTAATGTCTTTTCTATTGATTTTTTTTTTTTTTTTTTTTTTGCAGTGTCAAAGTCTGTGAGATGATGTTTAATCTGGCATCAAAGTTGGCCTCAGCCCGGGACACAGGTAATTTCCTTTCGTAACAGAAGTTATATTTTTATAAAATTATATTTTGTCATAGCAGACAAACAAAAAAAAAGGTCCTCACACCTGAATGACTAAGGTGCGCAGGACAAAGACATGTGATGAAACAAGAAAATATCCCTCACACTGAACTGTGTTTTGTGTGTGTGTGTGTCTTTAAGAATCTGGAGAGATAAAATTAGAGGAAGGTAAATTCCCCCTCTCAGAAAGTTCTGTTTTAACCCACGGAGGTTCAAGAGAGAAGACACACAACCTCACATTAAAAGCAGAGGGAGCCACAGCTCAGGTATTGGGCCTTTCAGCCAAATTCATAATGTTCCAGAAGCTGGTTTACAAATGAATGTGTCTGGAAATGTGTTTTTAGGTTAGTGAATCTTCGTGGGATAACCAGGAGCAGCATCTTCTCGAGATGTTTCCTAAATGCAGTGTGACTGAGGCCAGAAGTGCATTGTCTATTGCTAAAGGAGACATGGAGGAAGCTGTTCGTCTCATTATTGAGGGAGATGTCCAGTTTACCTGCCCCCCGTCTCTCAACGTGAGTTTGTTTGAAAAGTTCCATTCACACTCATTATAGATGAAATGATCTATAGTCAGATTATTGCCAGTTATTTCTTTAATTTGATTCAAGATGGATGTTCTTTTATATTTTTAAAGATGTTATAGTGATATTTTGTTTGTGTAAATCTATTCACTGTTGTTGTTAACTAAAACTTAAACTATTCAAAATCATTTTCGCTAATTGAAATAAAGCTGAAATAAAATATATCTATTAGATGGAAAACTTCAACTTAAAAAACAAAAATGAAAATAAGAAATGTTGCCCTGGCAACTAATTTATTATTATTAAAGGGTTAGTTCACCCAAAAATGAAAATTATGTCAGTAATGACTCACCCTCATGTTGTTCCAAACCCGTAAGACCTTCGTTCATCTTCTGAACACAGTTTAAGATATTTTAGATTTAGTCCGAGAGCTTTCTGTCCCTCCATTGAAAGTGTATGTACGTTATACTGTCCATGTCCAGAAAGGTAATAAAAACATCATCAAAGTAGTTCATGTGACATCAGTGGGTTAGTTAGAAGATTTTGAAGCATCTAAAATACATTTTGGTCCAAAAATATAAAAAAATATGACTTTATTTATCATTGTCTTCTCTTCCGGGTCTGTGTATATCCACAGTGACGCTTCTTCTTCTACGGCGGTTGGCATTCAGCTTATTGGTGCATTACCGCCCCCTTCTGCTCCGGACAGTGACGCAATTAGGACATCCGCGACATGCACACCTACGCACCATTTTAAAAAATATAGCAATACCAAAATACAAACAATGTAGAATAGCTTGAATACAGCTTGCGTCTCCCTCAGACTGAAAACGAAGCTCGGGCGCACTACATAACACGTCATCAGCGTCAGTGTCCGGAGCAGAAAGGGGCGGTAATGCACCAATAAGCTGGATGCCAATCGCCGTAGAAGAAGCAGCGTCACTGTGGATATACACAGACCCGAAAGAGAAGACAATGCTGAATAAAGTCATAGTTTTTGTTATTTTTGGACCAAAATGTATTTTAGATGCTTCAAAAACTTCTAACTAACCCACTGATGTCACATTGACTACTTTGATTATGTTTTTATTACCTTTCTGGACATGGACAGTATACCATACATACACTTTTAATGGAGGAACAGAAAGCTCTCGGACTAAACCTAAAATATCTTAAACTGTGTTCAGAAGATGAACGGAGGTCTTAAGGGTTTGGGATGACATGAGGGTGAGTCATTAATGACATAATTTTCATTTTTGGGTGAACTAACCCTTTAAGGTGAAGAACAAAAATGACTAAAACCTAAATAAAAAATAAATAAAAAAATAAAAATTGCAAAAGCACATAACAAAAAAAATAAAAATTTATATCAGGGTTCCTACGCAGTTTGCAAAAGTATGGAAAAAAAAAAGAGTATGGAAAAATATTTGTGTTTCCAGACAGATTCAGTATTCTAAAATATAAAATTAAGAATTTCTAAAAAAAAAAAAAAAAAAAAAAATCATACGAGCAGAGTATTTTCTTGACAGAAGTGTAGTGATCGTTTAGTGATTGTCGAACACTTCTGAATGAATTCAAGGCACACGTTTATTACACAAAAGTTTTTGACAGTCTCTTTTGAACTTCACTTAACAAATGTGCATGTGCCACTCAAACCAGCAACAGATAAATGAGCAAACGATCATGTAAATCAGTCTGTACTTTGCTGTTTGGTGATCATGCAACATCAAATCATATTTACAGTATCAAACCGATGTGTCAGAGGTGAATATATGCAGGTTATGAAGCATTTTAGGTTTCTTCTCATCATGTAAGTGCAAGTTATCACTTAGAGAAAACCAATGAAAAAAAGAGAAAATGAAAAATATTTACAGTGACTACTATTCTTCAAATATAATGCTAAATTTATGTTTATGTTAAATATGGTCTGAAAAATATACAGGTAGGTTTGGAAATTTGAGTCCAGAAGAAGAAAATTTGTAGGAACCCTGTAATAAATACTATAATAGCATATAAATAATACCAAAATAACAGATGCTTTTTAAAATGTTATATTTTCAGGCTAACCATGGGAAGACCATTTCTGCTGATGTTGATCAGAAACTGAAAGCAAGCATTTTAGAAAAGTGAGTTATCTTGATCTCTAATTCTTTCAAACTATTGCACACACCTGTTATATCGGATGTCTCTGCACGTAAAAAAAAAAATCTCATTTTATTCTCTTCAGGTACATGCTGGTTGATAGTGAAGAAGACAAGAAAGTACACAGACCAGTCACTCCAAAAGATGTGAGTTTTTGGTGTCAATTTTAGTGATTGCATTGCATAACATTGATGAATTGTGTAGATATTCTTCTTTTCCACTTTCTACTTGGTCATCTGCAGGCTCCTAAGAAACTGGTCCGCTATCATGGCAGTCAGGTGGTCACTACAAAAGGAGAGCGCTACCATCTAGTCAAGAAAGAAGAACCAGAAGACATGAAGAAGACTTATGTTAGTCTCAAACCAGCACGCAAATATCGATTTCATTGATGAAAGGAGTCTTGTTGATGGACCATTCTGAGTCAACCCTTCATGTTTTTGATATTGTGTCTGGTTGTCTGTGACTGGAAACAGATGATTTAGTTTTTATTTAAATGTACCTTGGTCCAACTGTGTGTCCATTTACATATATGGTGCTGGAGATTTAGTATCTTGGGAGTTTTATGGGTTTTGATGTTTGAATTGGTGGCTGTTCTACATAATCTCCCAGCAGGTCTCTTTTTTCGAGCCCTTATAAGTTACTGTATTTATTTTTTTAACTACTTTTTACTAAAACCTTAAGCTATACTTAAAAACATGAAGGTGTTTACATTTGACTGTTTTCTTTAAGCCAAACCCTGTTTTACACATCATTTCAATGAAAGTCATTCTGCTAAGTGGTTGTTTTGTTATAAAATCAGCCAATTTAGCACATTTTCAGTGGCAGGAACATTAGTGTTTGTATTTTGCACTCTGTTTATTTTCATACGCAGAAATAAAAAGACTACATATATGTTCCTACATAGCTTAAATAATAGCAGGGTCTGTTTGTTGCAGTTTATAAACGAGGTTCGGCCTGTTAATTCTGGATTCAACTGAAGGAGAATCTTCCCATACACTGGACAAGCTTTGGATAGACCAAACCTTCACCTGCATATTTACTAGTTAGTTTCTCTGTGTTGTGCAGTTAGCTGGCTTTGCATAGGTTTAGTAATGGATGTGCTTTTTGTTCACTATTAACAATTGTATTGTCATATCCACATTATCACCAGTATTTTTCGAGATTGTTTGTTTGTGCTTGATGTACTGTTTACATGTAAGCCCATGTTGTCTTTGGCATAGAATCACAGTGTCAACATTACCATTCAACTCCACCATGGCCCTGAAACTTAAATGCAGTGATTATAGATTCAAATATATTAACAGTATTTTTCAAGGACTGATAATGTTTTTGAGAGTAACTAGTAAAGAATGAATGTTTTATGAATGTTGTGTCTTTCATCGGTTCTGTACTTAAAGAATTTAAAATTCTGTCATTTATTACTTACCCTCATGCCGTTCCACACCCGTAAAACCTTCGTTAATCTTCACAAATTAAGATATTTTAGTTGAAATCCGATGGCTCCGTGAGGCCTTAATAGGGAGCAATGACACTTTATGATCCATAAAGGTACTAAAAACATTTAAATCGGTTCATTTGAGTACAGTGGTTCAATATTAATATTATAAAGCGACAAGAATATTTTTGGAGCGCCAAAAAAACAAAATAACGACTTATTTATTGATGGCCGATTTCAAAACACTGCTTCATGAAGCATCGGAGCACAAATGAATCAGTGTGTCAAATCATGATTCAGATCGCGTGTCAAACTGCCAACGGCTGAAATCACGTGACTTTGGCGCTCCGAACCGCTGATTCGACACACTGAATCACTGTGCTCCGATGCTTCATGAAGCAGTGTTTTGAAATCAGCCATCACTAAATAAGTCGTTATTTTGTTATTTTTGGCGCAACAAAAATATTCTCGTCGCTTTATAATATTAATATTGAACCACTGTACTCACATGAACCGATTTAAATATGTTTTTAGTACCTTTATGGATCATAAAGTGTCATTGCTCCCTATTAAGGCCTCACGGAGCCATCAGATTTCAACTAAAATATCTTAATTTTTGTTCCGAAGATTAGCGAAGGTCTTACGGGTGTGGAACGGCATGAGGGTAGCTAAGTAATAAAAGTTCTTAAAACTGGTTTTAAAAATGTATTGTTTTGAACTGTTTTAGGTACTTTAGAGCATGAGATTGTTGAAATAAAGAATTTTAGAGCGAAGGAATATACACATCTGAAGACACAAAGGTGAAAAAAAAAAACACATGTTTAATTTAAAGATTACATGATCAGAGCAAACCACTTTAAGTCACTCAGAAATCAGTGCTGAGAACAGAGATCAACAATCATGCAGCTACTTTGAAGCAACAGGTTTTGTTCTCTTTCATTTTTACACAATTAAGATCGTGCTCTAAAGCACAAGCTACAGCTATGTTAAACACTTCAAATGATTTCTCCAGGATATTTTATTCCTTCATAATCTTTGTAAGTATTGAAATGCTTGTAAAAAAAAAAAAAAGGTTCCCAGAGTTGGTTTATTTGATATTGTTTCTGCGGTGACAGGTATTTATATGATAGATGACTGCCATCATTGTCGGTATACTGTTCAACATCAACTTTTGAGTTATATATTTGGCAATATATAAAGTTAGCTGAAACAAGCCCATGATAAACCTATAGGTAGATGATCACAATTTTACGATACGTGAAAATTGAAAACATTGCATACTTTTAAAGGATTAAAGTGACCAATTGGGTGCTTGTACTACACTACCGTTCAGAATTTTTGGGTCAGTATGATAATTTTTTTAAGAAATTACTTCTATTCAGCAAAGATTTCTATAATGTTACAAAAGATACATTTCAAATAAATGCTGTTTTTTTTTTCAACTTTCTACAAATTAAAAGAATCCTGAAAAAAATGTATCCTAGTTTTCACAAAAATAATAAACAGCACTATTTTCAGCTCCGATAAGAAGACAAATCAACGTATTAGAATGATTTGTGAAGGATCATGTGACACTGAAGACTAGAGTAATGATGCTGAAATATTTAGCATAACGGGAATAAATTACATTTTAAAATATATTCAAATAGAACACATTTAAGATTGTAATAACATTTCATAGTATTACTGTATTTTTGATCAAATATGCAGCCTTAGTGAGCATGAGACTTCTTTCAAAAACTTTTTTTTTTTTTTAAATCTTAGTGACCCCAAACTTCTGAATGGTAGTGTAGATAATAATGTAGGTCAATTTCAGATTTTAGCACACAAATTTTGTATTGTAAATGTACCCATACTAATAACATAATAAAAATTAATAATTTAATGAAATAATAATGAAAACCGTAATTCAATAAAAAAAATAAAAAAAAGATCAAACCATTCAAAATCTTTTATTTCCTTACAATTCATGGAGACAGTTAACACTTGGCAAGTGTAGTTTTGTTCTGAATTACAATCCTTACTGAAATGGTACCATATAATGTTACATTAAAAAAATAGACCACCAAGAAACTAAAACATTTTCCTTAATGTACACATATCTAAAAAAGAAAAACAATTAAAAATGCATATACAAATGCAAAATTTAATTCAGTGAGTCGGCTACGAAAGGATGAGAAATCCCTTGTTTTAAAAAACATATTGTGACTGAAACACTGAAGTCATGAGATCAAATTCAAAAGCAAACACACAAAATACCATCAATAATGATAACATCAACAGTTGGTAGATCTACCAATAGTAGATTTCAAGTTGTAAATCATCCTCTTTTGTGGATATGATCGAGGCACTCTGCCAGTTTCACTTTGCGGACTCAGAACCACAGGAGTTAAGTCATGACATATGGCACCTTCTTTGTCCCAACATGGGACAAAACCTGACAACAGGCGCTCTGGGTGGTGTAAAAGTGCTTTACAGGCTCTGCTAATGCATTAGTCTATTTTTTAGCATGTAATGCTGCACATGTAGATTTAAGGACTCTTTTTTTAGGGGAGATCAAATCAATTTCTCACAAGTGGTTTTCTTCTTACACCAACACAAAACTAGCAATAACGGGTGCAGTAAATGAAAGCAGACAAAAGGCGGAAGTCTTTATACTGCCAAAATACTGCCATGCACTGGCATTTCAACAGTCTGAATGTATACACAAGCATATACCCAAATCCACACATACATATAAACAGACCGTCTTAGCAGCACACTAAAGAAGCTTCAGCTCAGGCCATTAACTCAGTCCATGATCATATCTGCCCTTAATCATCATGTTCAGCAATGGACCAACCTGTTAAAAATCAATAGAAAATTTATTCTGTGAACAAATATATGCTAAATTCATTAAATACTGGAAAGAGGAAAACGGCTATTCATTTCTTGCTCTAGTCACAGTCAAATGTAGGCATGCACATTTGATTCAGGTTTTAAAGCAGGTTAGCCACAAATATACTTGTAATTAGGTTATTGTCAAGGTCAAAATACACAGGGAATTCCTTAATGCATTATTCATATCTGAGGACCTAAAAACGGAAGAGGCTATGATTGACTGTTCTACTTTTCTGTACCTCATGTGGGTCCCCCAAGGCCTCTCCCAACATCTTCTCTATGTTCCTCATTATGGCCACCTTCTGATGAGCTTTCAAAGGGTACTCTATCCTCTTTGGAGTGGGTGTCCCCTTGAAATATTTTGTGCAATACTGGTTGATTTGTGCAATGATACATCTTGTATGTAAACAAGACAGTGCACAACTGAGGTGCTGCAAAAGCATACCTTGTACCAGAAGTTCACTGTGATGGTCACTCCTCCATTTAACAGGGACTCGATGTGATGCCACCTTTTTAAAATAAAAAATGCAAACATTTATTTAACATAAATGTATACATTACCATGTAAAGGTTTAGGGTAACCAACTCTTTTTTAAAAAAAAATTAATTAATACTTTTATTCAGCAAGGTCGCATTGAATTGATAAAGTGTGACAGTAAATACTTTTACATTGTTCCAAAAGATTTCTATTTCAAATAAATGCTGTTCTTTTGAACTTTCAACTGGTCAAAGAATCCTGAAAAAAATGGTTTCCACAATAATATGAAGCAGCACAACTGTTTTCAACATTGATGATACTGTGAAATTATTCTTAAAAGGAACGCTAATTTTCCAACTCCCCTAGAGTTAAACAGTTGAGTTTTACCGTTTTCGAATCCATTCAGCCGATCTCCGGTTCTGGCGGTACCACTTTTACCATAGCTTAGCATAGTTCATTGAATCTGATTAGACCGTTAGCATCGCGCTTAAAAATGACCAAAGAGTTTTGATATTTTTCCTATTTAAAACTTGACTCTTCTGTAGTTAAATCGTGTACTAAGACCAACGGAAAATAAAAAGTTGTGATTTTCTAGGCTGATATGGCTAGGAACTATACTCTCATTCAGGCGTAATAATCAAGGAACTTTGCTGCCGTTCCATGGCTTCAGCAGTGCAATGATATTACGCATGGTCATTTTTAAACGTGATGCTAAGGGTCTAATCAGATTCAATGAACTATGCTAAGCTATGCTAAAAGTGGTTCCCGCAGAACCGGAGATCTGCTGAATGGATTCGAAAACGGTAAAACTCAACTGTTTAAACTCTAGGGGAGTTGGAAAATGAGCCTATTTTCAAAAAAAGTGGAGTGTTCCTTTAAGCAGCAGATCAGCATATTAGAATGATTTCTGAAGGATCATGTGACACTGAAGACTGGAGTAATGATGCTGAAAATTCAGCTTTGCCATCACATCGCAAATTATTGATTATGCTGTGTTTGGACCTTAATAATAATATTATTATTAATAATAATAATTTGTAATTGTATTGTTATTAGTGTCATTAAAATGTTTTGTTAATGTGCTATGTGAACAAAACGCTGACAAACAACAATGTCGTTTTCGCCTTGGCAAATAATAATAATAATAATAATAATAATAATTTAATGCATTAAAGGGTTAGTTCACCCAAAAATGAAAATTTTGTCATTTATTACTTACCCTCATGTCATTTCACACCCGTAAGACATTCGTTAATCTTCAGAACACAAATTAAGATATTTTAGTTGAAATCCGATGGCTCCGTGAGACCTTCATAGGGAGCAATAGGGCTGGGCGATATATCGCATTTCGTCAGTAAAGCCGGTTCCCTGATTACCGCTAAATCGCCATCACCTGCTTTCAAATGGAGCGGCATTTAATAGACAGAGCCGTAGTTCACTGACAAGCCACGCAATATCACGTTCGTTATCGAAGGCGATTCATCTGCGATATGAACGCGATATTGCGTAGCTTGTCAGTGATTGACGGCTCTGTTTATTAAATGCCGCTCCATTTGAAAGCAGGTGATGACGATTTAGCTGACAAAATGCGCATGACAATCGCATGCGATATATCACCCAGCCCCTAGGGAGCAATGACATTTCCTCTCTCAAGATCCATAAAGGTACTAAAAACATATTTAAATCAGTTCATGTGAGTACAATGGTTCAATATTAATATTATAAAGCAACAAGAATATTTTTGGTGCGCCAAAAAAACAAAATAACAAATTATTTAGTGATGGCCGATTTCAAAACACTGCTTCAGGAAGCATTGGAGCATTGTGAATCTGTGCGTCGAATCTGCAGTTCGGAGCACCAAACTCGCGTAATTTCAGTCATTTGGCAGTTTGACACGCGATCTGAATCATGATTTGAACTTCCTGAAGCAGTGTTTTGAAATCGGCCATCACTATATAAGTCGTTATTGCGGTGTTTTTGGCGCAACAAAATTTTCTCGTTGCTTTATAATATTAATATTGAACCACTGTACTCACATGAACTAATTTAAATATGTTTTTAGTACCTTTATGGATCTTAAGAGAGGAAGTTTCATTGCTCCCTAAGGAGGCCTCACGGAGCCATCGGATTTCAACTAAAATATCTTAATTTATGTTCCGAAGATTAACGAAGGTCTTACGGGTGTGAAACAGCGTGAGAATAAGTAATACATGACAGAATTTTCATTTTTGGGTGCACTAACCCTTTAAAAGGGAAAACTAGCCAATTATTGTCTTGATCTCGTCTAAGGCATTAGCGATATCTCGGATTATCATGAAAACACAATACTATCATCTATCAGCACAACCCTAATCTCCATTTTAAAGCTATCCTAAAATAAAATAAAATAAAAAAAATTCTTCCACATAGCTTTTAGATATAATAACATACAAAAGCTATTTATGACAGGCAATTTAGATAAGAGCACCCTGCCTGGAGGAAAGTCAAACTGAAAACCACAACGCAAACATTCCCAGGCACACCTGCTGCCACTTTATTCTTAGATAAAGTCACTTATGCAAATCACATAGTTAAAGACTAAAGCTTGTCGCCCTGCACACATTTAAAGTCTATTGTCTTCTATAGTGCCAATGTGCACTTTACACAAATAAAATGCACTTTCAAGAGCTAATGAAAACCTGTTTTTAGATACTTAAACCTTTACAGAGCAACAAGCTCTACTTTGAAGCGTGTGCTTGATTTTAAACACCATATGCAGCATGACACCCCAGTACACCACTCTTTGCCCATGTGCCGGATCAAAGTACAGATATATAAACAAGGAAATTCTGGAGAACATTTGGAAAATTGTATAACATTCTATGTTTTTTCCTCAAATGGAGGACCTTCTGTGACCCTGTTAAAAGAAAAGGAGAGATGTTCACACTCAGGCAGCCATGGGGAAAAAGTATAGACTGTAGAATTACACAGTTGGTTGGCATCATTTTGCCCTCCAGTGACTAGGGGGAGCAAGGAGTTGGAAGAGGAAGCTGTCATGGCTGATTCCCTCTCACAGGCTTGAGACTAAGTCAGCAGCCCATGGAAGCAAAGGCCTGCTGAACTGGATTACTACTTAACTGACTGATGCTTTTGAAGCTGTTCATTATATATATATATATATATATATATATATATATATATATATATATATATATATATATATATATATATATATATATATATATATATATATATATATATATATATATATATATGAACAGCTTCAAAAGCATCAGTCAGTTAAGTAGTAATCCATGTGATTATTGTTTCTAGCATGTTTTATGTTTGGCAACAGTTCTTTTAACTCTAACATGTGGAAAGTGTAGCTTTTCATTTCTTAAACGACCATGTCGGAAGATCACGGCCATATTCCAAGATGACAATGCCAATATCCATCAGTGTTAAAATTGTGAAAGAACGGTTCAGAGAGCATGAAGAATCATTTTCACACATGAATTGGCAACTGAGTCCTGATCTTAACCTCAGTGTAAGTCTTTGGGATGTGTTGGAGGAGACTTTAGAGAGTGCTTGACTCTTGCATTTTCAATACAAGATCTTGACCAAAAGTTGAAGCACCTCTTGATGGAAATAACATCACAAAATTTATTTCCATCAAGAGGTGCATCAATTATTGATCAAGATCTTGTATTGACAATGCAAGAGTCAAACACTCTGTAAAGTCTCCTCCAACACATCCCAAAGACTTTCACTGAAATTAAGGTCAGGATACATCTTCCTATATGGTTGTTTAAGAAATGAAACGATATATATACACTGCGTTCCAAATTATTATGCAATTGACATATCAGTAAGATTTCAGTACAATAAACATCCAGATTTTAGTTTTTCTAAGAAAGTGTTTGTTTGTTTGTTTCTTTATCCATGTCTTTTTAGACAACTGGTATCAATATCAGACAAAATAATTTGCCAGATCTATGGAAACCCTACTTAGAGGTTGTTCCACATTATTAAGCAAGTTATGGTTCTCATGCAATATGGGGAGGAAGAAAGATCTTTCTGAAGATGAAAAGCATGAAATGGTGCAATGTTGTGCAAAAGGCATGAAAACAACTAATATTGTGTGAAACTGAATGGAGATTATCAAATTATCATAAGATTTGTGAGTGATTTAGAGCACAGCAGAACTCTGTCAGATAAAGGCTTATTAATGAAAGTTCCTATCAAAAAAATGTATTGTATTAAAAGGGCAGCTATTAAAAAAGCCAGTGTTGAGCAGCAAACAGGTATTTGAAGTTGCTGGTGTCTCTGGAGTCTTGAGAACCTCACCATGCAAGCTGGCAGTTGTGCGTAAAAATGCATTTTAGACACCACAAACCAAACCTAACAAAGAGAAACATTTACAGTGGGTGTAGAAATACAAACAGTTTTATTGCTGTGGTGTTTTTTTGCAGCATGGGATAGTGCATAGTGCATTGTACAATAGTGCATTGTACTATGCACTATCCTCCCTTTTATACCATAGCTGAAAATGGACAGTTATGAACTCCACATATCTTGCAAAAGTCATTTTAATACCCTCCATCTCACTTCCCAATATTCCAGCCCAAATCATCACCCGCCAGCTCCTTGCTGACATCGCAGTCTTATTGGAACGTGGTGGCCATTCACCAACCATCCAGGAATCCATCCATTTAGACCATCCAGTAGTAGTATGGCATTATTCAGTGAATAAAACTATTTAAAAATGAGTCTTCATGTATTTCTAAACCCACTGTAAATGTTTCTCTTTGCGAGGTTTGGTTTGGAGGGCTGAAATGCATCTTTACGCACAACTGCCAGCCAGCATGGAGAGCTTCTTGAGACTCTAGAGACACCAGAAGCTTCAAATACCTGTTTGCTGCTCAACACTAGCTTTTTTTATAGCTGCCCTTTTAATACAATAAATTTTTTTGATAGGAACTTTCATTAAAAAGCCTTTATCTGACCGAGTTCTGCTGTGCTCTAAATCACTCACAAATCTTATGATAATTCGATAATCTCCATTCAGTTTCACACAATATTAGTTGTTTTCATGCCTTTTGCACAACATTGCACCATTTCATGCTTTTCATCTTCAAAAAGATCTTTCTTCCTCCCCATATTGCATGAGAACTGTGACTTGCTTAATAATGTGGGACAACCTCTAAGTAGGGTTTCCATAGATCTGGCAAATTATTTTGTCTGAGGTTGATACCAGTTATCTAAAAAGACATGGATGAACAAACGAACAAACATTTTTTTAGGAAAACTAAAATCTGAATGTTTATTGTACAGAAATCTTACTGATTTGTCTCTTGCATAATAATTTGGAACACAGTGTAATATATATATATATATATATATATATATGATTCCAAAAAAGTTGGGACACTGTACAAATTGTGAATAAAAACACAATGCAATGATGTGGAAATTCCAATATTTTATTCATAATACAACATCGATGACATATCAAATGTTTAAACTGAGAAAATGTATAATTTTAAGGGGAAAATAAGTTGATTTTAAATTTCACATCTCAAAAAAGTTGGGACAAGGCCATGTTTACCACTGTGTGGCATCCCCTCTTCTTTTTATAACAGTCTGCAAAGGTCTGGGGACTGAGGAGGGAAGTTGCTCAAGTTTAGGAATAGGAATGTTGTCCCATTCTTGTCTAATACAGGCTTCTAGTTGCTCAATTGTCTTAGGTCTCTTTATGATGCCTCTTTCCTCTTTATGATGCACCAAATGTTTTCTATGGGTGAAAGATCTGTACTGCAAGCTGGACATTTCAGTACCCGGATCCTCCTTTTATGCAGCCATGATGTTGTAATTGAAGCAGTATGTGGTCTGGCATTGTCATGTTGGAAAATGCAAGGTCTTCCCTGAAAGAGACGACGTCTGGATGGGAGCATATGTTGTTCTAGAACTTGGATATACCTTTCAGCATTGATGGTGCCTTTCCAGATGTGTAGCTGCCATGTCACACGCACTCATGCAGCCCTATACCATCAGAGATGCAGGCTTCTGAACTGAGCGCTGATAACAACTTGGGTTGTCCTTGTCCTCTTTAGTCCGAATGACATGGTGTCCCAGTTTTCCAAAAAAGAACTTCAAATTTTGATTCGTCTGACCACAGAACAGTTTTCCACTTTGCCACAGTCCATTTTAAATGAGCCTTGGCCCAGACAAAACGCCTGCGCTTCTGGATCATGTTTAGATATGGCTTCTTTTTTGACCTATAGAGTTTTAGCCGGCAACAGCGAATGGCACGGTGGATTGTGTTTACTGACAATGTTTTCTGGAAGTATTCCTGAGCCCATGTTGTGATTTCCATAACAGTAGCATTCCTGTATGTGATTCAGTGCCGTCTAAGGGCCAGAAGATCACTGCATCCAGTATGGTTTTCTGGCCTTGACCCTTACGCACAGAGATTGTTCCAGATTCTCTGAATCTTTGGATGATATTATGACCTGTAGATGATGATAACTTCAAACTCTTTGCAATTTTTCTCTGAGAAACTCCTTTCTGATATTGGTCCATTATTTTTTGCTGCAACATTGGGGGAATTGGTGATCCTCTGCCCATCTTGACTTCTGAGAGACACTGCCACTCTGAGAGGCTCTTTTTATACCCAATTATGTTGGCAATTGACCTAATAAGTTGCAAATTGGTCCTCCAGCTGTTCCTTATATGTACATTTAACTTTTCCAGCCTCTTATTGCTACCTGTCCCAACTTTTTTGGAATGTGTAGCTCTCATGAAATACAAAATGAGCCAATATTTGAAATGACATTTCAAAATGTCTCACTTTCAACATTTGATATGTTATCTATATTCTGTTGTGAATAAAATATAAGTTTATGAGATTTGTAAATGATTGCATTCCTTTTTTATTCACAATTTGTACAGTGTCCCAACTTTTCTGGAATCGGGTTGTGTGTGTGTGTGTGTGTGTGTGTGTGTGTGTGTGTGTGTGTGTGTGTGTGTGTGTGTGTGTGTGTGTGTGTGTGTGTGTGTGTGTGTGTGTGTGTGTATATGTGTGTGTGTGTGTGTATTATATATTATATATATAAAAAATGGAAAATTTTGTATATATATGGAAAATTCTTCTCAATGCATTTATTGCACAATAATGAAACTGTTAAGTAATGAAAAATAAAATGTGTGAAATTTCTGCACCACTAGCACCACTGAACTTAAATGCAAAAACATTCCTAAGAGTTTCCAAGCACTCTTCTGCCTTTGGTTGGCCAAACAGATAGTCCCAACACTTCAGCATAAAGTAATAATGGTGATCAACCTTTTCTGTGTATTTAAAAAACAATCTTACCAATACATGGGGATGTATAAGACATCACCTGGTCCCACAACAGCCTCGTATCCAACAGCATTTTTGAAATTAGGAAACTTGTCATAATCAGGATTTTCAAAATCAACCTATGAATGTAAAAATAAAAAATAAAAACTTGAACATTTTGCTTATTTGTTTAAGTTATTGTTACAGTCTTAAAGAGTCTGAAAACAAAAAGTTTTTTTAGCAAGTGGTTCTCAAACTTTTCAGGCCAAGTACAACATTTGATTTGTCCAACATTTAATCTACAATCAATATTAATATACCAGCAATATATACAGACATAGATTGTGGATTAAATATATATAAATGTCCATGAATGTTACATTTGGTATGTTTGTGCTAACTTGAGATCTGTAAAAAAAAAAAAAAAAAAAAAAGTTGGATTGAATCCAATGATCAACATATTTTTTGTGATCTCTCTGTTTATATGTTTGATGTTTCTGTTTTCACCACCATCACTTTGTCCCACTGATAGTCATAAATATGGTGGATGAGTGGAAAATGCCATGTGTCTAAAACAAATGAATACAATATTTTGCTTTTTGTATTAACAAGATAAAACAGCAAAAAAGCTTTACTAATATATATATATATATATATATATATATATATATATATATATATATATATATATATATATATATATATATATATATATATATATATATATATATATATATATATATATATATATATATATATATATATATATATATATATATATATATATATAAATAAAATACAAAAATTTGAGAACCACTGGTCTAGGGTGTCATTAAAAATATAATACCTGACTCTGTCTGTCACATGGATGATGAACTGGGTAAGGATAGAGGCAGTCAAACTGATCCGGAGGAAAGAGGATGCATCTCTTATGTCCTTTAATTTGTGCAAAGAAATTCTGTTGCTCATCATAGTGTGCTGGTGTTACATTGCCTGGCGTGATATTTTAAGAGGATAAAAAAAAATAAATGATATGACAGTCACCCCACCAGCAATTTTAGTTAGAAGGGCAAATCAAAAATTTTATTTTTATTATACTATTTTAAATAATAATCTGAATACAGAATAAGGTGCACTGAAACTGTACCTTCCATGCCTATGAGCAGCAAATTTGAGGTCAAGGGTCCCCAGTTTCGTTTAGCTTGCTGTTTATTAATCCAGTTCCAATTGAATCCAAGGAAATCCACCACAATTTTTCGTCCTACTGTATCGTTCAGTGTTTGTTGCAAGTACACTCTACAAAATAAACAACAAAGCCATTTCACATCTTAAAATGTCAAATTAAATTAAGTGATACTTTAGAATGCAATTCTTTTCTCTTTAGAAATTACAAAGATTTATTTAAGTAAATATCTATCTGAATTTGTTTAATATTTATCTAGCAAGGTCAACAGTTAAAGGTCTAGGACCAAAAACAAGATGATCATAAATGATATAGCAATAAACCTCCAAAACAGAGTATCAAAAGGTCAGCAATATGAACTGGACACCAGTTGGCAGAATTAACTGCTTAGTCATACAGCGGCACAATTTCATTTCCTGGATTGGATTTCATGCATCTCAACACTTTCACATAGTATCATACATCAACTGTTCATGTTATTATAAATAGCTCAAAACTTTTTAGTCAAGGTAAATTTTAAATATACACTATACACAAATGTACACAAATATACACCTATTCGATGCTAAAGGGATGTTTTATCTGTGAAAGGATAAAGACAGTGAGCAATCTGACAAAATCAAAGTTATAAATCACTGTCTATACTTTTGTAATAAAAAAAAAAAAAAATTAAAGTTTAACCTCAGCCAGCAGTTAAGAACATGTCATGCATATCAGGTACATTAATGTATATCATACTGACATACCTTTCTGATCCATCTTGTTCTTCTGTTTGATGCATATTGTCCACAAACTCAGAAAATTTCATCTCTATTCGACGAGATTTGGGTACAAAGTCTTTAAAGTTTGCCATTTTCTTCTCATCATAATACAAGAATTTGTGGTTTTCTGCCATGTAAACAGAGAAGTCCCCATTTCCAATGTTCTCTTGCAAGTAGGGTATGTCCCATTTTAGAGCAGGATATACTAAACTGGTGTCTGTTAATACAACAGGCTCCTACCAAAGAAAATCAAAATCATGAAAAAAGTTACAATATTTACAATATAAATAATATTTAAACATTCTTTAAGACAACAGATCAATGGAGTGCTATTCTCAGTTGGGTGGGTCATTAGTAGTTTTATCATTCTGCGGGCACAATCACCTTTAACTATGCTGCATGTTTCCTGTACCACCAAACACACTTCCACACTCATGTTTACATTCAAGTGCAAATATTTAATCTAGAGCTTAAATATTAATTTAAACAGAACAGCAAAAATACTGTCCGAGACGTGCAGCGACCCCGCCAACGCTCGGCGTTTATGTGACACAGAATTATAACGTTACTGATGCTGCAGCATAAAAAAAAAAAAAAAAGTGACAAGTGCTACGTGACTAGAAGAACGTACACTGTTCCAGCGCGCGCGCGGGTAGGCTTGCTCTAGCGCTCCGCTGCAACTACACCAGACGACCGCTACAGGAACAAACCCACATGCATCGACTTCAACTTTTAGGTGTATACTGGTATAATAAATATTATTAAATAACTTATTATTGGACTAATCATTAAGTCAGAAATGTACCTGATCTCATATATATATATATATATATATATATATATATATATATATATATATATATATATATATATATATATAATCCTTTCTAACACAATAGAAAGTTAATTAAATAATTCTAAACGTATTAAAACGTACGGACTCGGGCACAGCTAACGGTCCAATGTGTCACTGTTTACAAGAGACAGACGTCAACATGAACAACGTGCTTTGACTGATCTCATTTTAACTGACTGCCACAGTAGTTCTCTGTGAACAGAGTAAGACTTTGATTTTACAACAATTTATTTTATTTTTTTTTTCTGTTTTTGGTGCAAGAACCCCTCCCTAGGCCATGTAAAAACACTATTATGATTATGCTCTTCCTATAAAATGTATTATTTTTGCTCTATCACTAAGTCATTGGAATAACTGTGTTATAAGGTCTCAACTGTAAAATGATATAATATAGTTAAAATGTTAAGAAACATTTTTAGGAAGTGTACTATTTTCAATATCTTACTGCAATCATGTCCAGTAAACTTCTCACTTTATGCAGAAATTATATATATAACGACCCGTTTACTAATTTTCTACATTTAAAAACTTAATTTATCATGGCATTTACAAAATCATCTATGCTTTATCTGAAGAATAAACCTAAATTATAACTGATCAGATCAGTGCGCTTATTGGGATCTGACATGCTAAAAGGATCTTCTATCCAACTCATCAAAGAGTTTCAAAATAACGAACGATTTTATGTTAGACAAGGGCGTTTAATAGTCTATTGCTTGAATTAGGGTAACGTAAATCATGCTTTCGTTTTAGTGCACCTTGCACCCACCAAAATCAGTTGCAGCTCTCCGTTCCTCCATCTGTCGCACTCTTAATTCAATGCAAGGTAAGTAAATATGCCAACATACCTCGTTATTGATGAGAATCTCGGCACGCGGATCCGTATGGGACAGTCTCGGTATCGGTCGGGTTGGGAAAGTATATTGCCGAAGCTGCGATTCATTCCAGCCTGGGTCGCGTAGATCCGTAAAGGAGGCGGCGGCGGCAGCTCCATCGGTCTCCGCGGGGTCCGCTTCAGCCACGGTCGCGGCTGCCATGTCCTTCGAGTGCTCCAGAGGATTGCTGTTACTCTACAATGAAGCTGCGAGAGGTTAGACGGCACAGCCGTTGAGCTGAAAGAGGAGCAGCGAGCGCGAGGACCGCTCCTGGGCTTTCACACACCCCGCCGAAACACGAACAAACGAAAGCAACCCGCGCAGTCATACAAACAGAGTGATAACAGAAATATTGGTGAGGTTTCCATAACATCCACCGGAAGTGTTTTTTTTTTCTTTTCAAAGTAAAAGTCCTAAACCGTTGGAAACATAAATGAACGAGCAATAAGGAAACATGTTACAAATATGCCAGTCAATTAAAAAATTTACCACGGTATCTCAAAATACCATACGGCATTTTCGACAAAATACTAAAGTAAATTCCTACAGTTGTTGTTCACTGATTTTAAACGTGCATAGAAGCTACAAGTGATGTCGTGCAGGGAAAAAAATCTGACGGAGTGATCAGGAATCGGACGTAAAACGCAAGACACGAGCACAACTTTCAACTTATTAAGAAAACTTATAAATTGTGTTGGTTTGTTTCTATGAACAGTGTGTTTCGTGCGCACACACCTATGGGGAAATAGAAAAATGCAGTTCTGCAAATCAAACAGTAGATGGGGATATTTGACAGTTGCTATTCGTGGTGGTCAGTCATGGGCGAAGAATATCCTAGATTCTTTTTATGGTAACTGGATGTTTCTTTTGATCTCAACAGATTTGTCACATAAAGAGAAACACTTTCTTGTTAAGTTACAAAGAAATACATCCAGTTGACTCAGTGAAACTTGAACATTATTTACATGACTTGGATAACTGCAGGCCTAAATATACTATTCTGGAAATAAGCCCCAAAACTTTGAATCCTGAGTTTTTTCACAGACTGAAAGCCTTACAAAGATAATTTTCGAAAACACATAATACTGGGTTGCTCCAAAGTGACTGTTGCTGCAATCTGTGTCCTGTATTGCATGTGAATTGCACCTACTTAAAGATAGAAGAATATTCATGATCCCTTAAGGCTAGTTTATTTCAAACCGGTATGCAAAACACTGAGTTTTTCCACCTAACTGAGTTCACCCTATGTATATAGGCAGCGTTGAGTTCTCCAAATTCAGCATGCAGATAGGGCAAATTCAGGTAAATTAGATAGATGGTTTTGAATGGCATGTAAATGATAGAATTTTCATTTTTGTGTGAACTATCTATTTATAAATAGCTGTCACCAAATGAAAAAAAATGACACCAAGTATCCTTTTCAAACTGTCAATTTTTCTTTTTACTTTTCTGTTGAGCTATCATAGATGCTTTTCTTGTCAAATATAAAGGTAACCATTGGAGGGCCCCAAAACTCTTTGTTTTTGTTTTTTTTCATTGTGTCTGGGCTTATGTCGTTCAGGGGTTTTCTAATATGGGTTATGCACAACAAACTTCTGTATTCTGTAAAACAGGTTGCATCGCTTCCGGTTCTGGTCTTTTGAATGTGTTTCATTAAATATAGAGCTGTTCCCTTTCCACTGTTCCAGCGAAAACGAAGATGGCCCAGGCCCAGAAGGAATGGAGCTCATGCAGGGCCCAATTCAGCTTCCAGACGGACACGAGGAATGCTCTTGTGCCTAGGACACCCCCACGCCAAGATGGCACATGACAGATCCGGCTGTTGGGGTGCTGTCCACAAGGCTCTCTGTCATACTGAGCACTCCTTCCTCCCATTGCCATCGAGCCATGGAACAGAAAGCAATGGCTGCCGCGCTCAGGAGGCTTTTGAAGTCACCTCGCACTGACCCAGCACCCACATGTGCCACAACCCTATTCTGAGGACAAGACTTTGCCCCCTCTGACAGAGCACGCGAGCTGATCTCATTTGGTGCCTCAGACAATAATGCGATGTCTACAACGGCCTCAGAGAAGGACGACTGGTATCGCAGCTCGCTCAGGGAATAGGACACTTTTAAAAACAAGGTGAGCAACCAGCCACTCAACCTGCCAATGCTGTGCTGTTGAGGTTCATCAAAAAAGCAGTGGGGGAGCTAGGCCTGGATTGGTTAGCTCCCAAGGAGCCATCACAGAACCGCCTGGATGAGTGGTTTCTGCAGTCTGGCCGTCGAACTGCTGCCCCCCAGAAACTGGCACCCTTCTTCCCCAAGGTGCATGGTGAGATCTCCCTGTCATTGCACACCCTCCACTCACACTGGACCCATGCCAGAAAGACCTCTTTTCTTTCATCTTTCAACGAAGCTGACTGCTGGTGCTATGAAAAGCTGCTGCCATTGAGTAAGACATTGTGACCCACCTCTGCCCTTCAGCAGCTTTCCAAATCATGTCGGACAACAGCCAACATAACAGAGAAGGCCTTTATTGCGGCAGTACAGGTAGCTTCTGACAGGCACGCCGCCACTGCTTCCTCAACCTATAGAAAAAAAGCCTGAGTCAGTAGTGAGACCCAAGACTTCAAGGCGCTTCCCCAAGCAGATGGGACCCCACTCCAGCAAGCTGCCATTCTCCTGACAAGCGTGGCGTGAGGTGGAAGGCTGTTCGTCTGTCCCCCTACATGTTGTGGGTGGCAGCGCTAAATGTTTGAATTTTGTTTTATTGCTTGTAATAAATATTGCAATAAAACAAAAACAAACATGCCTCACTATCAGAGCTCTTTTCCTCCTCTCATTCTTCAGTGCTCAGACGATGTAAGTCCCTACCCTTAAGCGGTGCTATGCAGATTGTAAGTCCTGTGCTTTCTTAAGTTTACAGTGCAAGCAATCCCCAGGCGCACACCAGCGATATGTCAAGTATAAGCCATATGTCTCCTACTCAGTTAGGAAACAGGGGCTTCTCGAGTGAACACGAGCCATTGCAGCCCTTTTAGCGGTTTGCTAAATGGCACTGCCATCCGTGTTGCCTTGGGTGCTGAATAAGATATACACTCCAGTTCACATGCAGGCTGTCCTGCTTTGAAGGACCAGGAGGAGCTGGTGCTCTGGACGGAGATACATTCACTTCCAAGTTAAAGCAGAGCAGGTTTTACAGTCAATATTTCCTGGTTCCTAAAAAGGATGGTGGTTTTTGTCCAATTCTAGACTTGAGACTGTTGAATCACATTCTGCCAAAGAACTCTTTCAGGATAGCCACGGTAAAGCAGATCCTCACGCATGTTCAGCTTGGGGAGTGGTATATATTGGTGGATCTAAAAGATGCTTATTTTCATATACACATAGCCCCTCATCACAGGTGCTTTCTGAGGTTTGCCTTTGAGGGTGTGGCTTATCAGTTCAAAGTCCTACCCTTCAGGTTAGCTTTGGGTCCTCGTACTTTCACAAACTCAGAGTTTTTTCCCTTCTGCTGTTTGCCACCTGAGACTCATAATGAAGACCTAGTGTAGATCATTTTGTAATTTTTGCAGGACCGCTTAGATAGCGGGCACTCGCCATCTACACTTAAAGTGTATGTGGCTGCTATTGCATCATTTCATGGACCAATGCTTGCTTGGGAGGCATAAGTTAGTGATGGGATTTTTCAAGGAAACAAGACCCCCTTTGCCCTTCTAAGTTAAACCACCTTCGCCCTTCTATGATGCCTGTTTGGGACTTGCCATTAGTTCTGAGGGCACTCTCTTAACCACCGTTTGAGTTGAGATCTGTCCGTTAACCCTACTTGTCTGGAGTTCGGAGGTGATGTCTGTGTGGTTAGGCTGAAGCCTAGGCAAGGCTATGTGCCTGAGGTGCTTACAAGTCTTTTTATGGTCCAAGTTATAATTCTGCAGGCATTTGCCCCAAATGGGTTAGTAACAGAGGCCACAAATGCTTTGTCCTGTACCCAAATTGTGCATAAATACTGAACGATCCAGCCATTTTCGTCTGAGCAGTTCTGTATTTGATTCGGGGGCCATACTAAGGATCTGCCAGTTTTAAAACAGAGACTATCTCACTAGATTGTGGAGGTGATTGCTTAAGCTTACACTTCGCAAGGTGAGACTTTTCCAATAGGGGTCCGATCCCACACCTTTAGAGGCATGCCATCCTAGTGGAATTGGGCACGAGGTATGTCTATTCAGGACATTTGTTTGGCTGCATGTTGGGCTTCTCAGAATACATTTGCAAGTTTTTATAAACTTGAAATCCCTTCTTTTGCTATATTACCTGTGCAAGGGAATTTGAGCTAAGTGGACATTGGCTCCCCACATATGCCTAGGATATGCCCCCTTCGTAGGGAGAAGTGGTTGTGACTAGTTTGTATAGCTGAGAAGCTGTGCTTATATGCGCTGAGCTGCTTTGCAAATATAATATGCTGAGTAATGGTGCAGTTATGTTTATGCCATCTCTTTATGCATTTGCTAAGTACTGTTGTGTAGTGCTAACATTTGTTGCTGCTTCTATATTCATATATGCCTGTTCAAAGCAATGCTTGACTACATGACTTTATATGGGCACGTTTACGGTTGGCTGATGCTGATGGTGCCGACATTGCCCCTGTGCTCTTTCCAGTGGCATTTCTAGTGGTTTCCACTAGGTCCGCTAGCCGGAGTGTGACGTATTGCTCTTGGGCTTGAGTGCTATTGTGAGTATAGGGTTATAGCCTGTCTTTGACATGCTGCTGTTTGGCTTCTACTTTTCTGTGCTTTGTCACTGGGCAGTCCCTGTAACATATTGAGAGAACCGCTCTCTAAAGGTAATCCTAATAAAGGGTCCGCCCATCAAAAGAGTGCTTGATCGTCATTGGCCAGTCATTTTTACTCACTCAATGCAATAGGGCTTCAGTATTCCAGGAGAAAGAGGTTTCCTCATAGCTTCAGCTACTGATGCAATGTCTTGTTCCTATCCTCGCATCTCAACTCCACCCCCTTAGGATGTGAGGGAAGGATGCAAGGAAAGAAAATGAAGACGGAGGAATCAAAGGAAATTATTTGTAATTTGGAACATTCTTGATAGCTCAAGCATCACTTCAGCAACATCAGCTACGCTCAAGGAAATGCCCTTATGTTTGGTCATTTCAAAAATTCATAATAAATAATAATAAAAGAAGATGTCCTGTTGAAATATATGAAACTGCAAAGATTAAATATAAATTAAAATTATTGTGACAGATGTGAAGGTGGATGAGAATTCATGTGCATTTGGTTTTTCGACAAGAAAGACTTCCGCAAAGGATACACCTGTGCATCTTCGCTCATAGGCTTCCTCACTCTTCATTCCTCCTCTCCTCCTGGTGCAATTGGAATTGAGATGTCCTTCAAGACGGCTTTCTTTGATTGGTTTCTGGGTCACAGGCTGGAGGATGGAAGAGGGATGAAACAAGGAAGCATCAATTTGAGTATTGAGAAGCACCCCGCAAATGTTTGGAGTGCCATTTGGGATAGGACCTATGTGAACTAGCAATCTTGTCACTGGCAACAATTAGTTCACCAGAAGATGGAACTATTATGCTAAACTCAAATATTTCTCAAAGTGCACCTGTTGATGCAAATAAATGTTTCATGCATCTGCAAAGACAGATATTGTGTGAATAGCTGGCAACTTTAGGAATAGATATCAAAAGATTGGCCATGATAAAGCTTTAAATATTTTAGCTGTGATTTTGGAGTATATCCTTTAACCTGAAAGTCATGTGAACCAACTGGTGTATAAAACTAGGGGAATGTCAAAGGGAGAAGACAAATAGTGCTTTCCCACCCACCGCCACACTCACACCCATGCTGACCTTAGCCACCTCTTGGTGTTCTTCCCCCAGATGTCTTAAGTCTTAAATCCTATTAGTCAAGGTTTCTCAGAGCCATTAAATGTAATTTTCCCAATTTCTGTAGATTGTTTCATCATTTAAGTGAGCTAAGAGAGTATTTGGCCAAAAGTCACGCTGCTATATATACATATAATATCAGATATAAAAAATAAAAGAAAAAAAAGTATAACACTGTATAAGTGGAATAATTTTTCATAAAATCTTGTATTCCAATAAAAAAAAATATATATATTTGTGTAATAGATCTTTATTAATAATATCTCAATAAATGCACACATTATAAAACTGTTTCTGAGCACACCTCTGCTATGAATTTATATATATCAGACAAACAAGATGACATGGTCCATGCCAAACATGACAAAGTCTAATCTTGTTCTCTTCCAGTGTGTCACCTCACTCTCAGCCACCTCAAACTCATGCCCCACTGCAAATCATCCATGGCAAGGCCAGCCTTCCAGTCGTGACCCTGCTTTCATGTGAACAAATAAAAAACGGAAGTTTAGCAGTAGGGTTTAAGGTTGAATCAACTGGGGTTTGATTTTTCAACCATGCCTTTGGGGCCAATTTGACACGTAGCTTAGGTAATTTTGAGATTTACTACTTCTTGTTTTGTATTTGATATCATAGCTTGACAAGATGAACAGTTGAGTTCATGATATGCATGCAGTTTATATATTTTCTAAGGGGACAGATCTGAACAAAGAGAGCATATAAAATGTAGGCATTTGTTTTACTACATAACACTTGCATTGAAGGACATTTTCCAGTCCTTGGTTATTTTATTCTGACTTTGCTTTAATTCATTGAATTCAATTTGAATGTGAATATCAAAATACACATTTCAATTTAATATCTCTATAACAGTGAGTTGCCCTTATTGTCTAACCTAACAAATTACATGGTGTAAATTGTAGGAGGAATTCGCTTCAACTCATAATTAACAAGGTGTCAAGGGGAGTTTTTATTTTGATCTTGATTTTCACAAATAAGATGTCAATGAGGTGCTTCATTGAAACCACAGCAAAGAGAAGTGCATCAGAAAAAGCTATCGCCAATAAATAGACTTTTAATTAGTTTTTTTAGTCAACTTTTAAAGGGCCACAGTTTTGTCACTGTGTTTTACTGTAGGGTTGGCACTTTTGCAGATGGGACGGTAGCTGGCAAGTATTTGTTTATAAACCCTACTTGTTTGGGTACAATACTTGAACTAACTTCTATTCAGCAAACAGTGTGAATCCATGCAAAGCCTTTTCCCAAAGTCCTTTTGAAGGCGACAGCCCATTGAAGGAGGAGGAGAGAGGGATTAGCGTCTTCAGCAGCAGTGCATTTCCGAGGGAGCTGATTAGCTCGCCATTCATTGTTAAATCGAGCAAAGGAAGGCCCTAGAGGACTGAAAAGAGCCAAATAGGTGGGCCTGGAATAAAACATCCACAGGAAGCCCAACACAGGCTACATGAAGTTTTCCCAACATTTTTTTTTTCTCCCGAGATGGCGGCATGAAAAAGGAGATTAGCATACAAAATTAGATGCTAGATGATTTGTGGGGCGACTTGGTTCATGTTTTCCCTCTGTCTCAACAAAGTTAATTAAACTAGTCTTAAACAGTAAAGAAACATCCGAGCGCAAAAGCATTGGGAGTGCTTTGAGGATTACCAAGACAGAAAAGAAGGCATTTGTGAAGAAGAAATTGAGAGAGGCGTGAAGGAAGGAAGACTATAATTAAATGCTCTCTCTCATTGTCTCTCTGCCCCAGGGTTATGTGACATCAAGCTGAAGAATACAGAAAGAAAAGGGTTATATATGCCCAAGACAAAGAAATCATTAGGTTTGACCAACAGTCTACGGTAAATAATTTAATTTTACAATGTGTGGGACGGATTTATGATACGGTCTTTCATTTTTTACGCTAAAAATGTCATTATTATTATCATTACTATGAAGCATATTTATTTCTGAGCAAAAGAAATTAGCAGAGGATGTTTTACTACACAAACAACAAGTGGCTCAGATGCTTTCATCTAACCTAAATGAATGAAAACATTAAAAGATGATACCTATTACATAATTTTAATTATGAAAGCAAAATAAAAAATTAAAAAAAACACATAGAAAGAAACTATCATAGAAAAACAGCACTATAGTATCTGTGCAATAAATTAACAATATACAAAGTGCTTCCTCTTATTTACAGTTCATATACAGTATCAGGGTAAAACTATTATCAGGATGCTAAAAACAGACAAGAAATGATTCTGATGGCAGCTGGAGAAGTGGCCCGAATCGTGAATTCAAAACTCCTTTAAAAATTATCGATCCAATAAATTATCCATCAAAGTACATCACTGTTGGTGAATGAAAAGGTTATTCACAGTCTAGCGTGCTATATATTGGTTAGATGCGGTGTTCAGTGCTATCTTACAATGTATACAGGAGTAATTTTGAAATGCTTAGGTGAAATAATACAGATCAAATATGCATTTAAAGTATCAGCTCTGGACATCTAGGTGTCCATTAAAGCATTCAGATGGACCTTTGAGCTCATGAAGCTCAGGGTGTATTCTGAGACAAAAACATCTGCTTAACTTCTAGACCGCCGTAGCGAACAGTTCAGGACTTTTTTAGTGCTTCTTCTTCAGCCGATAGCTTTTCCTACGGCTGGCACTATCGTTCGTGACCCGTTTGGTCCTCTTCACACAGTAGTACTTTGTGACAGTTTTGCGGCACTGCTCGCATTTTACAGCGCAACACCAGTGGAACTTGCAGTTGCAGCTAGACACCGTCTCGGCCCTGCGTTCCTCCACGGCCAGACCGCACTCTCCGCACAGCCGCTTGCAGCTACGCTTCTCCCATTTGCTCAGATTCTTGCCCTTCCTCAAGCACTCACGGCCCTCCGTGCCCGGCAAGCCCAGAGTGCGGTTCTCCAAGCAGTAGTCGGGGGAATCCTCCAAGTGCACCAGCTCTTTACGCGAGATGGAGCTGAAGGTCTCCGCGACCGCTCCGCGGCTGGCTGCGCTGTTCCCCGCGCCCCGCAGCAGGTCCACCTTCACGGCCCTGTGATATTTCTCCTTTAGGTAGTTGCCCACCTCTCGAAACTCCGGCAACTGCAGCCAGCAGGTCTGAGTGGTGCAGCTGCCAGACACTCCATGGCACTTGCACGTCCTCTGCATGGTTCCTTTCACTGCCTGGTTGAAGAGAGGATCTCATGTTAAAGAACGCACTCATTCATGCATTCTAGGAGGCAAATGTTCATGTTCCAAAACATTCTAATTAGGATTGAACTCATCAGTCGAAATATACAATGTGCTCTTTAGTAGGCACCCTATACATCCACTTAAACAAGCAGAAGGAAACTGTGAGTTAAGAGCAAGCGGTTCAAGGTTCAAGTCTGGGGTATTCTCTTCGCTTGGTGGTCGTACTAGAATTCCTGACTTCGGCTGAAACAAACAGCTGTCCTTTAAAAAGGAACGCCTCTTTTCTCATTCACTCGGCGTAAGACGCAGAATCAGGGTTTCACATCGAGCTAGATTGTTAAGCGCAGGAAAGGGGTGTATTTATTTTGCATAGCCATTGTCAACATGTTTTCTGTCATAGGCAGACCCAGTGGCAAGTCCATTGAGGAGGAAGTGAAAAAGAATTCTTTCACATTTTTTCAGTTACAATGATGCTCCAGGTGCCAATGAATTGACAAAACCTGCAGACGGGGCACAGACAGGATAAACAAAGAGCACTTGAGCCACATGGCTGTGATCCCCGTGGCTCTCTCAAGTACAACAAAGACCAACATAAATGTAAGATCCTTATTGCAAGAATAAAACTAAACACTTATTTGGGAAGCAACAGAATACAGAACCTTTGCAATGTGCGGACCCCTAGGTCGTCTAATTAAGTTTGCACCACTGATCCCAAGAATCTCAAGTTAAGGCCTCGTCATAAAGGACATTCACAGGCTGTAAATAGGCCCTTCTGGTACAGCGCACACTCTATTGGGAGAACGAGTGGCACCTTGCTTATGGGGCCGTGAATGAAACTCTTGGGTGGTAAGCTATCATTAGAAGCACTGAAAAATGATTCAAAAGCCACTTTGCAAGCTGTTGGTGGCCAGCAGACATGCCTGAATTTTAGGCCCCAACCAGCCCAGATGACTTCATATACCTTGCGTCCTACTTCGTTGTTATGCAGGTTCATGGCGGCTCGTGCGTCCTGTCCGGTTTCCAGCGCATCCACGAACTGCTTGGAGATCGCCTCTCCAAACCCAACATTATCGCTGCAGCCTCCCCATAGCCATCCCTGACCACCTAAGATGACAGCAGAAAGATGTTTTTGCTAGGCTAAATTAAAAATTTCTACTTTTATTGAAATTACTTTTCTGCATTAATGGCACAATATTGATAACCACATAAAGTTATTTTCAGTTGTCCATCCTTTTCCTTAAAAAAAAAGACAATATTGAATTTATGATCAGGCACTTACAATGGACGTAAATGCACGGGGAGAATTGAAGAGCAAATTATATTATTAGCTATATTTATACACTTCTGTTCAAAAGTTTGGGGTCAGTAAGATTTTTCTTTTAACAGAAATCTATACTTTTATTCAGCAATTATGCATTAAATTAAATTGTTGAAAAGTGACAGTAAAGACAATTAAAATGTTACAAAGTATTTCTATTTCAAATAAATGCTGTTCTTGTGAAATTTATATCAAAGAATCCTGAAAAAGATAGATCTTGGTTTCCACAAAAATATTAAACAGCATGTCTTTTATATAATATATTCTTATTAAGAAAAATGCTTCTTGTGCATTAAATCAGCATATTAGAATGATTTCTGAAGACTGGAATAAATTACATTTTAAAATGACAATAGAAAACAGTTTAGATTTATATTAATATTTTACATTTATTTATCTTTTTATCAAATAAATGCAACCTTAGTGAGCATAAGAGAAGCCTACTAACCCAAACCTTTGAACGGTAGTGTATATACAAAAGCACTTACATGAATTCTTCTGTTAAAACTTGTGTTTTATCTGAGCTGTAATGTTGTTCTCATCATTACTAGGGTTGTTTAGGGTTTTAGCCGTTAGATTCTCATGGGAACAAAGTTGTAAAACTGAATATAACTTTACATAAAAAAGGTTAGTAAGTGATTTTCTACATTAAAATTGTGTTAACATGCTTAACCTATATTGAACCCAGAATATTCCCTTTATGTTACTTGACTTTTCATCTAAGTCAAGATTTAATTTATCACCTCGCTGGCCATTCCTGGTGTCATCACATCCGCAGTTGTCAAAGTCACCAAGGCTGCAGTTCCTGGTGAGGGTGTACATGACTCCAGCAGAGCTGATGGCATGGAAAAACGCTGTTTCTCTGTTTGCTGTGATTAAAAAAAACATTTAAATGAATGTAATTTTATTTATCTGGGCTATGAAATGTTGTGTTCTGTGTATGCTGGTAAAATACTATTGCATGTAACTTTTACTAACATCCTGAGTAAATCACGATTTACTGAAATGCCTAGCATCCATCTCAGTAGGGATGGCTTTTGACTCTTATTTCCCCTGCATCAAACAGAGAGTAGCGCTGTTGGTCTACTCTCATATACGTGTATTGTTGGTCCGGGGTCGGCACTGGACTGCGACAGGTCCCCTCTTTGGCACTTAAGGAATGCCTAATGAAAGGAGTCTGAAGCAAACCTTTGACCCGCACCCTTTGACTTGAGAGGGCGTCCATTTCACTCACTCATTCTGATGCACAATATCCCCTTGGTGGCTTTTCTACTTGCCTATTAACAGACCTGGTTTAATTGACTCAAGAATGCAGTGTTTTCAGGCACATCAACTTTCTGAGATGCTTCTCTGTGGTTTAAACAGGATCACTGTGTTTGTTTTAAGAGCTGTTTCTGTGATTGATACAGAAGTCACTAAACACACAGTGTACATAACACACACTCTTATACTTTAATTCTATTAAAATGTGTGCATCTTTAGAGATCTGAAAGCACAAAATATATAAAACATCATCAACAGAGGTCATAGTTCTCACCGCTTCTGAGTCCACTGTGGGTGGAGAGTTGAAGAGCCCTCTCCGGGCAGTTCCAGCGGTCCCACGCAAACTGATACTTGCACTCTTCAATCCCACTTTGAGCTCCTGCGGCCACACTGCTGGAGTAGATCAAGTAGGCCTGAAACAATGCAAACCACACCAAAAGATTTGGGATGAAATACACTCTCACTATGAAGTGGTTACAAAAAACTGTGACTAAAACTAATGATACTCTTTTTTTGTTGTTGTTGTTAATTCTCAGCACGCACAATTCATATATAAATGCACCTGTATGTTAATTTATTAAATTATGGTATTTAAAAGATGCTGTGGAACAATAGTGAAATATTTACATTTAATATTTATTTAAAACTTTAATATAATTTGAAAAAAATATTATTATACATAATGGAGTCATTTTCGTTCTTTTAAGTTTTTAGGTAACACTTTACAATAGTTAAAATTTGTTAACATAAGCTAACTTCATTAGTTAACATGAACTAACTCTAAACAGTTCTTCTACAGCATTTGTTAATCTTAGTTCATGTTAATTTTTACATTTGCTAATACATCATTAAAATCAAAAATTGTATCTGTTAACGTTAGTTAATGCACTGTGAACTAACATGAACAAACAATTTAATAAATAAAATTAACAAATAATAAATGCAGTAAAAATATATTTACATTAACTAATGTTAAAAAATGAGGCCTTATTATAAAGTGTTACCTAAAAATGTAAAAAGCATGAAAATGGCCTCATTATGTCTATAATACTAATTTTAGAAATTATAGTAAAGTTTTAAATATATTACATATTAAATGTAAATATTTCCCTATGGTTCACAGGGGTCTAAAATGCATGTTTGCTGTATATTCATTTTTTAAATGATATGTTTAAAAAGAAAAAAAAAAAAATAGAACAAAAACAACACCAAAGTAGGGTAAAAAGAAATTGTGTAGTTCCACAATGGTACAAACTCAGAGATTGATCAGAAATGCACACAAAAAGTAAACAAAAAGGGTCTATGTGGCTGTGAAACTGTGGTTTATACAATCTAATATGTCTCAAGTGGTTTAGAAGAGACAGCACCACAAGTGCTCTCACAGGCGGCTGGGTTGCTAATGATGACCACCCACCAAAGGCCCCTTCCCTTGCCACTCAGTAAAAAGTCCTCACAACTTCACATTGTGTATGAGCTGAAGTGTGTGAAAGCTATATGGTCCAGTCCACCCCAAGCAGCAAGTAATACCTAATCCACACAGATACATGTTCAAGAATTACAGCACCTGTGATGTGCGAATCTTTTAATTTGCCACTTGCTTGCATTGTGATCACAGGGCCACCGTCAAACATTAACTACCCAAATCCATAAATGATTTTGACTTTTTGAAGTTTCTCTCTCCTGATGAAGATCAGCAAAGCAGATCAAAAGATGTTGGCTTACCTTTGGGCCAGTCATCAGGAAATTATTCACTGACCTGGAAGATAGAGCAGCCTATTAAGTCAGCTGACCCTTAACTTGTATATGTTCCCTTTGAAATTACAAGTAAAGCTTCACATTGATAAAACATCATTTTTAAACATTTTCAAATAAGTTAATTTAATTACAAATAGGCTACTGATCTTAAAAGTACATTTGGAAATTGTGCTAACACTTTAGTCTAGGGTCCAATTCTCACTACTAACTTGTTGCTTATTAGCATAGACATATTAGGATGTTAGCTGTTTATCAGTAGCCTACGTATAAAGCACATATCAATACCCTATTTTACATGACCATATTCTACATCCCTTATTACCCAATATCTAAACTACCTCAATAACTATTAATAAGCAGCAAAAAGTGAGATTTGTGCAGTGTGTTTATACACACACACACACACACACACATATATATATATATATATATATGTATATATATATATATATATATATATATATATATATATATATATATATAAACACACACACATATCACAACGTAAGTTAAAGAGGTTTTAGCTTGAAGCTTCTCCTCATGCTAACCAATGAAGCGAGGCTCAAAGCATCTTTATCGCGGAACATAACAGAAAACCAATCAGTTGAAGTGTCTGTTCCACCTCGATTTTGTTTTAATCAAGAGATATAAACGGTCGATAAATACACTTATAGGTTAAATTAATCAGAATCGCCCGCCTAAAAGAAGATAAAACGCGGAACTCACCAACTGCAGCAAGACTTCATGTGAGCCATCAGGATGAAAGCGTAATAATAAAACTCCAAATGCATGAACATCCTGAGAGAGAGGACTGGCAGACTTTTCTTCACCTTGGAAAGCAGAGGGGTCTGCAAGAGCTCTATATAACCTACATCCAGAATTCAGAGGCTGGGGGTCTCATGTGTGAGCCAAGGGGGTTCTGAAATGGAGCTCCTCTCATCCCAACAAGAGATTATCTGCTTAATTAAAGATTTTCCCTTTTCTTACTCGTTCAGCCAATCAGAACTATTGTACCAGAGAGAGATTGAAATGATCAAAAGGGCACCCTGGGCTCCTCCAGGACAAATAGCTGGGAAGAGCTCCCTGTGTGCTAACAGTTGGAGTGAATTAATATGAAATCAGGATGGCATCTCTAAGGTTGTGCCTTAAAACTCAATTTCAAGAGCAGCATGAAAGGAGCTGATACAGTAGTGGCTGATAACGCGCAGGGATTACTGACATTATCTACTGGATCAAACGACGAATGTTATTTGTAGCGTTCAGAGGAATTTATAAGCATGTTAAATTCTGTTTATGAATAGATCCGCTGAAATCCGGTTAAATGCGCAGAAAGTTAAATTAGGTTAAATAGTCGAAAGTAAAAAATAATGCGCAGGACTGTCTGTGGCTTTTACTGACTGCGTTAAAAGTTTATATAGCCTAATCATTACGTTTCAAAACGTAACATTGCTGAAGAAATCCACTGGCGCGAGGAGTTTCATTTAAAGATTCAAATAAACAACTGGGATAGATAAGGAGCATAATCGATCCGATTGTTTGCGTTTTCAGGAGGACTTCGTGGCTGTTTTTAAAGTGTTATTTTAGCGTTTCTCTCAGTTTAGTCCTTATATGAAGCTTCGTGACCTTTAGGTTCTGCTTCTTTGACGTTCGCGTATCTTCTCGTGTGCAAATTAGGATTAGGAAAGTTATTTGGGAGATTCCAGAGGGATGTTTTTGGATTAGGCTTTAAAAGGCTTTCATGAGTATGAAGTAAAGCGAATTTGCCACTATGAAAAGAAAACTCATTTCTAAATCCACTGTTTGGTCTATTTGAATGCAAGTAGATAATAGCCTACGGTCTTAATTTAAAAATGTTAAACACAAAATATATGGGCCAATTCATGATTGTAAAATAATGCGCAATGGACGTTTTACCTAAAATTTGACGTAACATTTATTTAATGGCGTTAGCATGTGCTCGCAAATGTTTTTACTTTTTATTTTTTCATAGATTAACTATAAATAAAACTACCAACCAACAGGTTTAGTAACTCAGTTTTCAGTTTTACATTTGTGTAATTTAAAGTTCCACAGAAAATCATTATTTTATGTTCAAAAACATGTTTTTTACGAAGTTTACGCATCGCTACATGCAGATATTTTCGCGCTCGCGTGAACGTTTAATTCATAGAAATGAATCACACTGAATAAGCTGCATTCAATTTTGCTTTAAAAATGACATGGTGGTCTCGCACATTTATGAATATACACTGGTTAGCACCACAAAAGAAGATTTGTTGAGACTACATTTTCAGATATACACACATTTTATTCAATTAAGAAAAGATTAATATTGATTCATAACAAAACTCACGGTACAACTCGCAAAACTCTCCCACTTATAGAAATTTTGGTTTATGGTACATGAAACAACATTCCTTGAAAATGTGCCCATTAAGGCTCCCAGACATCAAAGGTCAACACTGTATAAATAATTAAGCTGTAAAACATAGTGTCAATTTGTGTCTCCTTCCTGAACATGGGTGTATGTTTTAAATATATAGCATTTGGTGAGAATATTTTTTCTTATATTTGGAGAAATGAATACCACTAACAACCTATCAAACATTTGTGTGAAGGAATATTTGTAGGGAGCTACAGGTTGTCATTCATTCATCAAAGAAGAGCCGTGAAAAGAGCCCATCCCGAATTATACATCTGATTTAAAACTTCATAAGTTTGTAACAATTCTTCTGATGCTATACATAATTTTTGCATTTTCAATTTTGAGTCTAACCCAAAATCTATAAGGCAAAGGGCAAGGTACTATCTGATGAAGACAATTAAATATTCCAATCCTTGGATTACAGAACGAGGACAAATAAATGTCCTGTAATAAATCTGCTAGAATAAATGTACACCTTACATTTACCCCAACAGATACATTTCTTTCAAAAAAATGTTTTGGTTAAATATTTTTCAAAATACTTGAAATAGTCCTTTGATGCTTTGATGTATTTAATTAGAAAAGAGGTCACCATATACCTGGGCACCACAGGTGCTCTTTTACAGCACCACAATTGTCCAAGGAAACCAGATAAAGAGCAATATGGAAAATGAAATACAAATTTCTGATGAATTGTTCATTTCACTTGAGGAAATTCCTCATTATAAGCACCACTGATCTGACATTTGCATTGGCATGTAGAATAATTTATTTAAATAATAATAATAATAATAATAATGTGAAAAAATATGATCAGTATACTGACAGAAGATGTATTTCCATGTATAGGTCTACTGTCAATACTAACAAAATTACTCTAAACTAAAGAACTAAAGAACTAATCGCAATCATCAATTTTAAATGAATCGAGAACGATTTTCCCATGGGCGTTTCTGTGGCACAGTCTTATATTTTACTACTTATACTGATCTGTAAATTAATCTTTCAGTGGTCATTAAAGTTATTTCAGTTTCAAATGGAAATCAGATTTTATCACCTAAGAAAATGTAGTGCCAGTATATTAATGGCATGTCATCTTAATTTTACAGCTTACATTGCATTTTACAGCTCTGGAATGATATTTTTTTAAAATCAGAACCATAAGTGCTTAGCCAGATAAAACTATTCATGAGAGAGGGCTGTAATGAGGCACATGGATGTTTAACTAGTGAAGTACCATCTCTTGCCTCTTGAGGCAGACTGAGACATAATTATCCTCCCAATCTATGGCCTTTACCATCTCTGAAAATAATCCCCCACAGTCATGAAAAGGAAAGAATTCTTAAGAACACATATTAGTCCAACACACTCTAGAGATTCTTATTTCATATGAGAGTGTATACAGATCAATCTTCATTGCACACTAAGAAATGCTTTTGTATATGTTGGCTTATAACTTTTTTTTTGTTTGTTTGTTTCTGGTATGCACTGATCAAATCAACCACTTTTGTGGCTGCCATCACCGGTGCGTTGAACACGGGCCAAGATGGTCTCACGAGTTACCCTCCTGCAATCATTGGCCAGTCCAAAGAAGCACATGAGATCGATAAATGCTTTGGTCAAATTCAGCCGACTGCCAAACTCACTTGTAGCATAATCATGGGGGAATGTGTGATGATAGTTGTGAAATCCTTCACCTGAAATTAAATTGCATATATAAAAATGTATATATATTCCAATCAGTACATATAAAGTAAGTTTATTTCAAATAAATGCTATTTCTATTAATTTCTACTAATTTCTATTCATCAAAAATCCTGAAAAACATGTACTGTATCATGGTTTCCACAAAAATATTAAGCAGTACAACTGTTTATAACATTGATAATAATAAGAAATGTTTTCTGAGCATCAAATCAGCATATATGAATGATTTCTGAAGGATCATGTGCAGTATTGGGGGGTAACGCATTACAAGTAACTTGAGTTATGTAATTAAATTACTTTTTTAAAGTAATGAGTAAAGTACTATGTGGCGACCAGGGCGGGCGCCGTTCCCTCACGGCTCTCGCCCGCCCTGGTCGCCACATACTACATTACTTTTAAATTGACAACAAAATATCTGTTCATTTATATTATATATATATATATATATATATATATATATATATAGTCAAACCAAAATTATTCAGACACTGATATAATTTTTTTTTTTTTTTTCTAGTGGGTGCAGGACACTATAGTTCATTTATGTAAGTGAGGACAGTAAAATAAAGTAAACTCAACTGTGACATATTATACCCAAAAATTCTTCATACAGTGGATTACCAGTAAAACTAATAAAAATTTAGGACCAGAAATTATTCAGACACTTTGACTTGACCATGTTTTGCTTAAGTATTATCTGACATAATTAAGATAAATTTTTTCTGACACAGTTTAACTCTGAGATCTTGTCATATTTTATTACCATTTTTTTAAAGTATAGTGAATAAACTGTATTAATGAATGAAATGTTCAAGGTGTCCGAATAAATGAATACATTTTGGTTTGACTGTACATATATGTATGTATGTATTAATTAATAAATTATGAATGAATAAATATTAAGCTGGAAAAGAAAAAAATACATTGTTCTTACCAATGGCACTAAAGGCAACAAACTTGTTCTCTCTGGGATTGATGTTGATGTCATAGGGCCTCATTCCCCACATGTGAGCTGCACTGTTGACCAGCCAGGTCGCATTAAGGACCACAGTGTATCTCAACAGGCAAGGGACAAAGTAGCCGGTCAAGAGACTCTCTTCCCAAAAGTACCAAGGTACTAACGTGGGGATAAGAAAGCACATCACCACCACAGATAACTTGTAATGCCTATGGACAGAAAAATGTAAGATATTCAAAACAAACATTCCGACTGCTGTACTTCTATTGTATGTCACAGATTATCTGAATTAATAACAGCTGTTAAACTTCAGCTGGACCACAACACGCAGTTTGAAATGCTGACTAACCAGCTGTTCTCCCATTATCTGATCAGGCAATTCTATGAAAGAACACGTTCTTAAACCCTTATCAAAAAGCTCAGCACTTTTGTTGGACGTCATTCAAAGTCAAAGGAAGGGATTGTGATTATTCTACACTAGCTAGAGCCAAATACAGGGCCTGGTTCAGATAGGCGCTCCTAATGACAGGGTCACAGAGGTGTAATGAATATTTTAACTAAAAAAATAAAAATGTTTTAGCTCATCCAAAGATTATTTGGATCAAAGTTTTTCCTGTCTTATACATTCACAAGTTTTCATCTAGTAAACGCTGTTTAAATTATTCAGCACTATTGTATCAGATATACTGTTGATCAAGTGAATCAGTTTTGAGTTTATCCAAATATTTAAATCAAATATTTAATATCCAATAGCCAATATAAAGCAACAATAAATTATATGTTAGTTTTAAAGAGGAAAACATTTTATGAAGAATTCATTCATACTTTTTTCAGTGATAATATGTTTAAAAGTTTGAGGTTGGTAGGAAGGCTGCATTTATTGGATCAAAAATACATTAAAACAGTAATTGAGAAATATTTTTTTTTTCTATTGTATTATATTTTAAAATGTAATTTATTCATGTGATTTACTCCAGTCTTCAGTGTCACATGATGCTTCAGAAATCATTCTAATATGCTGATTTGCTGCTCAAGAAACATTTCTTATCATTATCATAAATTTTTTATCAAAATGCTTTGATGAATAGAAAGTTCAATAGAACAGCATTCATTTCAAATATAAACCTTTTGTCACATTGTAAAGGTTTTTACTGTCACTTTTGATCAATTCAATTCACCCTTCCAGGAAAAAAGTACTAATTTCTTAAAAAAAAAAAAAAAAATCTTACTGACCCCAAACTTTAAACTTTAGTGTAGTAGATTTATAAAACTGAATCGGAACTGTCACATTTTCTTACTGACCTCCTCTGAAACATTACAACCCCGTCTGCTTTAAGGTCAGTGAGCTCCAGCTTGCGTCCTTTTTCAATAACTTCTGGGTGTTTGCGGACCAGCAACCAACCGATGTGAGCGAAGAAGAATCCTCTGTGGGCATTGTGTGGGTCCGCATCAGTCTCGGAAAACTTGTGGTGGACACGATGATCTCTGGCCCATTCGTAGATATCATTCTAAAAGGATATATACACATCAGTGGAGTAAAAGTGAATGAAAGCTGCAAAAAGAATAACAAATCTATTCAGCAAGTATAAGTAATCATTTGGCAGATGATTTTATCCAAAGTGACTTACAGTACACTTATTACAGGGACAGCTCCCTGTAATAATGTGAACGCCCTGGGGTTAAAGGGTTAGTTCACCCAAAAATGAAAATAATGTCATTTATTACTCACCCTCATGCCGTTCCACACCCATAAGACCTTCATTCATCTTCGGAACACAAATTAAGATATTTTTGATTAAATCAGTGAGGCCTGCATTCACAGCAATGACATTTCCTCTCTCAAGATCCATAAAGGTACTAAAAGCATATTTAAAAAAGTTCATGTGAGTACAGTAGTTCTACTTTAATATTATAAAATGACGGGAATATTTTTGTGTGCCAAAAAAACTAAATAATGACTTTTCAACAATATAGTGATGGGCCGATTTCAAAACTCTGCTTCGGGAGCTTTGCGAATCGAATCAGTGACTCGGAGCACCAAAGTCACGTGATTTCAGCAGTTTAACTGTTTGATAGGAGATCCGAGTCACTGATTCGATTCGTAAAGCTCCGAAGCAGTGTTTTGAAATCGGCCCATCACTACACTGTTGAAAAGTTTTTTTGTTTTGTGTTTTTTTTTTCGGCGCACAAAAAGTATTCTCGTCGCTTTATAATATTAAGGTAGAACTACTGAACTCACATGAACTGTTTTAAATATGTTTTTAGTACCTTGATGGATCTTGAGAGAGGAAGTGTCATTGCAGGCCTCACTGAGCCATTGGATTTAATCAAAAATATCTTCATTTGTGTTCCGAAGATGAACGACGGCCTTACGGGTTTAGAACGACATGAGGGTGAGTAATTAATGACATTATTTTCATTTTTGGGTGAACTAACTAACCCTTTAATTGCTTTGCTCAAAGGGCACAATGCTGATCATTCGGCTCTTGTGGCGTTTGAACCTGTTAGCCCAGATCTTTAACCACTACGCCCTATCACGTCCATCTGAGCTGCATTCACATTGCATAAGTTAATATGGAAAATTGTTTCATCCACTAAAATATGTTTTACCTGAAAAGCCATAGAGTTTGCAACCGCTAAGAAGATTCGTAATGGCAATGAGGCTTTGTAGGACCTGTGGCTCCAAAGGCGATGGGCGCCGGCGGTTATTCCAAGAGCACTTACCATGAAACACACTCCCGCTGTCACATTAAGAGAGAAAACAGAACAGAATGTTTAAAAACAAATTAGCCTGAACTACACACAGCTTCTATAGTGGGTAACGGTGTGTGCGCCCTTGATTCGTTCTATGAGAGGACAGAATGTCTCGCTGTGTGTTGTCAGACCAGGCTGCTAGGGATGTGGGATAACAGGCTACAGACTGTGAAGAAGGGCACACTGTTATGACCCTGCTCAATTTACAATGGAGGGCCTATTTCAACAGCAATTGTTCTTTGTTCAACAGGGAGCAATAATATGCAGTGCTGTGATTCCAAAAATGTACACAACAGTGCAGCCCAGTTTAGATTTTGGTAGGATTTCAAGTTATTCACGGGACTGTCTCGCTATCACTCAAGCACACATACAAAATGTTTTTAACATTGTTCTACAAAATAAATTTAGCTGAGAAAAAGTGGCCTGACATATTTGGCATATGGAAAATGACACATTAATGATAATATCTGATTATAATAATCACAACTTTAAACCTGTATCAGAAGAAATACATCTGCTTGCAACAAAAAGAAAGAAAAACCAGGGAGTGTTTTTCATTTTAATCAATTATGCATGAGCTATGGTGGTTAAATCACTATTATACATGACCACCAGCCTCCTAAGGTGACAGCAGACATTGTAAGGATGTATAAAAATATAAAAGATTTACAGGACTATTCTGAGCTAAGAAAGTAAGATTTCATGTCTGATTTATCATTTGATTTGCGATCATGGATGTTAAATGACAGAACTGAGATCATCCAAATCAGCAGATTTTTCTATTTAATTTGACATAAAATCCACACTAATATATCAATATATTTCCAATGCACTTATACTGTACGCAGGATTGCGCAAAATAGACTTTCACTGAACACAACTGTGAAAATAACCAACATTTTATTGTATTTATTAAATTAGTTTCCAATTTTATTCACAGTTCTGAATTAAATATTTACTGTATGTTTTAATGAGGGTTATGGTGGGGTGGTGATGGCATATTAAAAATTTACAAGTGCTTATGTTAGTATTTGTATCACAATAAATTAATGCACACAATTTAAAATATCCATATTTGCTATTAAGTGTTACAAATCACTCAGGTAGGCTGTAGGTCGTAACAATAGCAATAACTTTGCATTAGTTTAAAGAATTTAGAGATAAATAGTATATTTTTTAGCAAACAAAGACAGGAAGATTATAAATAGGCCTGAGATGCATAAAACACGGAGTTACTGATATTACAACATTCCCCAGTCTCTCTATACATTACCATTTGGCCATAAAAATAGAAACGCAATAAACACAGGTTGCTATTACAAACCTAAAAAAAACCCAGTCAGTTCACAATAAGCGCAACATACTCACTCCATATGAGCGTTAAGAAAGAGACAGATGGAAGAATCGTCAGTCCATAAAAAGCTCCTAGGTGCAGAAGAGACATTAATATAACGTTTCTCCATACGATTTGAAGTGGAGGTCTCGGGCCCGGTTTCTCCTCGTAAGCATCATCATAAACATCATCTGTCGTCGTCGTCGTTTCGGCCATTGCTTTCATTCTCGTTTGAGTCTCCTGTAAAGAGAACGAGTCGATTATATTTTCATGACCGTCGGCAGAGACGAGCCATCTACCATTTCAATTATTATTATTTTAAAAGACAAAGCCATTGAACGGCGCATACAACGAATACATATTATATTCTGCACAAAATGGGTGTGACTTCTGTCACAAAAAAGGCACGCGCTGAAATAAACGCTGATACTGCTACGCGCTTACCTTGTTTGCAGTGCAACCATAAAGAATTATAGCAATTTGATTGATGAGAGCAGGAAGGTTCTCCCGTCGAGTGAATTTTTTTTTGCGTGTCTAAGCGACTGAATTCGTTTAAAATGATGCAATTGGGCGAGGCTGAAAGGATGCCATCCTGCCCTACCAGTTTCATTGGTTGCCCGGTTATCTGATGCTCATGTTGTGGACGCCATGAACGCTGTATTTTGAACACTGTTTGCTCTCACTGTGTGATACAGATCAGGTCACAAAGCTTGTGCCTTTTAATGCCCATGAGTAAATTAGGAAATGCAGGTCTTACTAGCACAAACGTGTTTCCTAAATCGGGCTATTTTGCAAAAACAATGTTTTTATTACCAGAGACATAAAAATAGGCTATGTTATGGCATCTGTTGAGTTAGCATTAGTAATATGAATGCATACCGTTTCAATGTAATACTTTCTGTATAATATATCTGTAATGTGGTGACTGAAAATAAAGGTTCTTTATTGGCATTGATGGTTCCATGGAGAACTTTAACATCCATGGAACTTTATTTTGGAAAAAGTTAAAATGTTCTTCACACTAAGAAAAAAACAGTTCTTTTCATTGAGGTTCTTTGGCGGACTCAAAATGGTTCTTCTATTGCATTGCGAGAACTTCCTTTTGGAACCTTTATTTTTAAGAGTGTACAGTGCGCCTTACCATGCTAAAATACAAATAAGTTTGTATTTAAATGTGATTCAAATGGAAACATTTAAATATTCAACAAGAATAAGAAATTATTTTGTTACTAATTCAGTCAAGGCCTACTGGTGAACACAAGCCATTTTCCAACACGTCGTTCCTCTGAAGAAGTGCTACTCATGTGCTAAAACAGTTAAGGTTTCCTCAAAAGAGGAACTATGGATCCTTATGTGCTAAAATGGCTGTTCCTCAAACAGGCAATGGGAAAAGGGCTACTATAATCTCCCATAAGCAGAACTCATCTCCAATTTTAAAATGTAGGTTACTGCTGAGCACATTACCGTAATTGAATGGGATTGTATTTTGCACTCATATTAACTGCACAAAATGGCACAGCCACCCAATGACTGGTCAAACAGTCAATCATTTACATAATGTTTGCTCTATCGGTGCACTTACTATAGTTTTTGTCTAGTCAAGCATGCTTCATCCAAATCACCAGCCCTTCTCAGTCATACGTAACTGTGCCATATTGAAATCAGCAACTGTGGTTCTGTGTCAAACCTAAAAGAGAAAAGAGCATGGCACATGAAAATGTTTATGCAGCACATTTGTGCTATGATATGTTTTTTCTGTGGTGCACTGTAGATATTTTCAAATGTGAACTGTCTGTTAATGCTTAAGGAATGTGTGCTATTTGTCACAACCAACTTGATCATACTTACCAATACCATCAGACTTCACAAATCCTGAGTATAAATAAATACACAGGCTTGTTTTTGCATTTACATTTATGTAGTGCTATACACAAGATGGAGGGATGATGAAATAGTACCCCCTAGTGATAATGTGAGGGGTCTACCAATATTTAACACATACTGTATATAGTTGAACCCAAAATCATTCCTTGGTAAATATGATTAAAGAAGGCTGTGAAAATCAATCTACATTGTTAATTTGTTTTTATCTTTTAGTTTAAAAATTTAACCTTTCATTTGAGAATAATGCTTTTAAATGGGGGAAAATCTCATTATGGAATACATGTTTTTCTCTAATACACATTGCTCACAATTAATCATACCCTTTTATTCAATACTATTTGCAACCTCCCTTTGCCAAGATAACAGCTCTGGGTCTTCTTCTATAATGCCTGATGAGTTTGGAGAACACCTGACAAGAGATCAGAGACTAATTCTTCCATACAGAATCTCTCCAGATCCTTCAGATTCCCAGCTCCATGTTGGTGCTTCTTCTCTTCAGTTCACCCCACTCATTTTCTATGGGACTGGGACGGCCATGGCATAAGCTTCATTTTGTTCTCAGTGACCCATTTTTGTGTTGGTTTTGATGTTTGTTTTGGATCATAGTCCTGATGGATGATCTAACCATATCCCATTATAAGATTTCTAACAGGGACAGTCAGGTTTTGACTTTTTATCTGTTGGTATTTGATACAATCCATGATGCCATGTATCTGAACAAGATATCCAGGACCTCCAGCAGAAAAATAGGCCCACAACATTAATGATCCAGCAGTACATTTCATTGTACATAGAGTACTTTTTTATCCCCGTGTGCACCAAACCCATCTTAAGTGTTTGCTGCCAAAAAGCTTTTTTTTGTTTGTTTGTTTCTTGTTTTTTTATCTGACCATAGAACCCATCCCATTTAAAGTTCCAGTAGTGTCAGTTACTTTTCAAACATTCTATAGTCAGATGAAACCAAAAATTAAAAAAAAAAAAAAAAAAAAAAGAGCTTTTTGGCAGCAAACACTTATGGGTTTTGTGCACACAGGGATAAAACGTTTTCATGGTTGGATCTTCCAACAGGACAATGATACAAAAACAAACATCAAAATCAACACAAAAATGTGTCACTGAGCACAAAATCAAGCTTCTGCCATGTCCGTCCCTTATAGAAAATGAGTGGGGTGAACTAAAGAGGAGAAGCACCAACATGGAGCTGGGAATCTGAATGATCTGGAGAGATTCTGTATGGAGGAATGGTTTCTGATCTCTTGTAAGGTGTTCTCCAAAATCATCAGGCATAACAGAAGAGGACTATGAGCCATTATCTTGGGAAAAGATAACATACTCAGGAGAGCACAATGACATGTTGCAGTAATGAACAATTACACATACTCAGATACAAATGAATAGAATAATGCAATGTAAGTCGCTTTGGATAAAAGCGTCTGCCAAATGCATAAATGTAAATGTAAAAGGAGGTTGCAAAAAGTATGTAATAAAAGGGTATGATTAATTGTGAGCAGTGTGTATTAGAGAAAACATTTATTTCATAATGAGATTTCTCACCCATTTAAAATTCCTACTCTCCAATGAAAGGTTAGATTTTTATAATTTTTTTAAAAATAAAAGCTCAAAAGGATTAACGACGCATATATATTTTCACAGCCTTCTTTGTTCATAAGAGGAAGAGCATTGGTGTTTTTTGGAAAAATCAAATCTTCCATTGAATACTTCAAAAACAAAAGAGATGGTTATTGATTTTAGAGAGAAAAATACATTTCACCCTACATCAATTAATGGGGAGCCAATACAATTAGTTACAAACTATAAATATCTTGGGTTTGGTATTGGATAATAAGCTTAAATGGGATGTGTGGACTGAGCATTTAAGTAAAAAGCTTAAAGAAATTACTCTTGTTCAATGTCCATAATAGAATGTTACAGATTTTTTATGGTGCTTTTATTGAGAGTGTTATAACATTTGGTTTAATTTGCTGCATGCAATGCTTCAGAGGCACAGAAGAAATTACTAAGGAAAGAGATGATTTTGGCAAGTAAATTGTTAGGGATTTCTTTGCGGAGTATATACAAAGATAGAGTGTTGAATGAAGCTAACAATATTGTGAAAGATAAGAGACATCCTATATCCTGTGCCTTTGGATTGTTGCCATCCGGTCGACTGTACTGTGTCGCTCGGTGAAAAACAGGTCCAAATTTTATTTTTTCCCCAAGCAATTAAAATGTTAAATTTTATTTCTTCTGATATCAATTGATTAACCAGCTGGTCTGGACAAATACTATTAATTAAATTGGTTTATTGAATTATGTATTGATATTTTGTATGCCAATTGTGACTCCTATTATGTCTGTGTGAGCTCGCTGAAACCTTACTTTCCCTAAGGGGATAAATAAACTAATAAACTAAAAAAAAATATTTACCAAGGGTATGAATAATTTTGGGCTTAACATATATATATATATATATATATATATATATATATATATATATATATATATATATATATATATATATATATACGGTACAGTCCAAAAGTTATGAACCACTAAGATTTTTAATGTTTTTAAAAGAAGTTTTGTCTGCTCACCAAGGCTACATTTATTTAATTAAAAATACAGTAAAAACAGTAATATTGTGAAATATTATTACAATTTAAAATAACTGTTTTCTATTTGAATATATTTCACAAAGTAATTTATTCCTGTGATGCAAAGCTGAATTTTCAGCATCATTACTCCAGTCTTCAGTGTCACATGATCCTTCAGAAATCATTCTAATAGGCTGATCTGCTGCTCAAGAAACATTTAATGTGTACAATTGTACAAAATATTTGTGTACAATATTTTTTTTTCAGGATTATTTGATGAATATTAAGTTCAAAAGAACAGTGTTTATCTGAAATCTAATCTTTTGTAACATTATAAATGTCTTTACTGCCACTTTTGATTGAGTTAATGCATCCTTGCTAAATAAAAGTATTCATTTCTTTCAAAAAAATAAAAATAAAAATTCTTACTGACCCCAAACTTTTGAACGGTAGTGTATAATGCTACAGAAGCTTTGTATTTCAGATAAATGCTGTTCTTTTGTACTTTCTATTCAAGCAATCCTGAAAAAAAAGTACACAACTGTTTTCAACATTGATAATAATCATAAATGTTTCTTGAGCAGCAAATCATCATATTAGAATGATTTCTGAAGGATCATGTGACACTGAAGACTCGAGTAACAATGCTGAAAATTCAGCTTTGCATCACAGGAATAAATTACTTCGTCAAATATATTTAAATATTAAATAGTACACAGTTATTTTAAATTGTAATAATATTTCACAATATTACTCTTTTTTACTGTATTTTTAATTAAATAAATGTAGCCTTGGTGAGCAGACGAAACTTCTTTTAAAAACAAATTAAAAATCTTAGTGGTTATATATATAATATATATATATATATATATATATATATTGATTTAGTTTTTATTTTTTCCATTTTCATTTTAAATTTAAAGTTTTAGTAAGCTTGTTGTGTTCTCGTCACAAATATAAATATATATCAATTGTAATTATTAAGAGTACCTGCAATGAAAATTTTGCATAGACATTTAATGGCATAGATAATAGACATTCACTGGAATGATTTCCAAAACAGCCACTTTTTCAAAAACAACCACTATCGCTCAAAAACCAGCACTAGTTCACAGTGAGGAGTGTGTGGAAACAGGTCCACAGGGACAGCCACAGTTGGTTTGAAGGCTTCACCAGTGATTTTCCTCTTAAAACCTGAACCACAGCAAAGCTCTCTAAAGTTCCTCATCGCCTCCCCATCAGGTTTGCATGATATATAGACAAGCCTTCTTATGGCTGGGTGATTCCTCAAAGCTCGGACAACTCGATAATGTAGGCCAGCCCTGGACGGATTCACAACAGCTGTCAACCCACCATCACAATTCAAAGTGGGCATGATATCTGGTAGAACAACTTCTGCTTTGCCTGAGAGAAATTCACAGTTATGAACTCTGTTTAGTGCAGCATTACACTTGGCATCCTTGACCGCCTGCTCAATGAGCTCTATGCCAATGACTCTCTCCATCTGTGGGGATAATGAAATGCCAATGGCTCCAGTACCACAGCAGACATCCAGCAGGGTGCCCCCAACACAAGCCCGATTCAGCTCCGCAACAGTTTTGTACAAAGCCTCCGCTGCTCCCCGATTCACCTGGAAGAAAGAATCAGCTGAAATGCGGAACTTGAAGCCAAGCACCTCCTCAAAGATATGGGGCTGTCCGTACAGAAGCTGATAGGGGGATTGTTCATTACTGCAGCGTGTCATTGTGCTCTCCTGGAAATAAAGAGAATCCAGCTGACAAACTGCTCCAGGACCTTGTGTGAAGTACTCCACCAGAGCAGCTTTATGGATGCCAATCTCCTCAGGCCTTAGGTTTTGAGGATGGAAGTACACTATGGCCATGGTGTGACCGGCCGAATTTGTTCTTATCGTGATTTCTCTCCAGTGACCACCATCATGAAACAAAATGCATGGTCTGAGTGGTGAGAGGCGTATAAAATCTTCATAGTACCTTGCAACCATGCTGTGCTTTGAAGGCATGTTCAAGAGATGGTCACCATGGACACAGACTATGTTACCCGCTTTTCCATTTCCGATATAAAATCCAACGGTTTTTGGATTCCCGTCTACACCTTTGTTGACAGAGAAGGTTGATTTATTGCGGTATCCATCACTCACTGGTGAGGCTACTATAGGAAGGAGTGGGAATCTTAGGTCATTTGAAAAAGGGTGCATTGAATCCTGAGCTAGTTGCTTTGTCATCTCAAGCAAGATCTTGTGTTGCTGCTCTTGTTTCCATTGGAGCTGCTCCTCATAACTCATTCTCCATAAAGGAGTCACAGTGTCAGCCAGTCTTTCTTCCCAGGAAAGAGTATGCCAGTCAGCAGGTAGTTTGGGTTTCCTTTCATTTCTTCGCTTAACAGGCTTACAGCCAGTATTGACAGCACAGCGACTGGTTATTGAATAACTGAAACATATTTTTGGAACAGTGACGATTTGTTTCAACAAAGGCCAGGTTAAATGTAAGCGCATTGTTTCATATGCACGCGACATTGGTGCAGATTTGTATACTCCGTAAGCCCGTGAGGTCACATGCTCAAATACACTATGATGTTCATTGCTCCAGTGTCTAGTCAAAATATATTCTGGCTCACAACATACACGTGTAAACTGTCAACAGACCGGTAAAACAAATATTGTTCCGTCTACCTTTTTTCCATGTGCCAATTTAATACGGCGCTCTAATGACGTTACTCTCTTTACTAGTGCGCCCACTCTGCATTCAGACGGTTTCCGGAAGTACTACTTTTGTTTTTAACATTTTTTTTTTTTTTTTTTTTTTTGCTGTTTCATTATTTTTCATTTATTTATTCATGTATGTATGTATTTATTTATTATCTACTATATTCTGTTTAATTGCAGATTTCCGTTGTGACAACATACATAAATAAAAACAAAGGTACATTTAAAAAACAAACAAAAATCAAAGAAAAATAATTAAAGAATGAAAAGATCAAGAAAAGCTTTATTTTGCATTGTAAAACTTATCATTGTAGGCTTTGTAAATGCTAATAATAATAATTATTATTATTATTATTATCACCATCATCATCTCTGTTATTAAAGGAACAGAAATTATATTGTATAAACACCTTCAGGTGAACAAACACCCATAGATAAGCAGAAAAAAGCAAAAGAATGAATGAAGTAAAAAATAAAATAAAGAATTATATATTAACCTGATTTAAAAATATATTAAATAAAAACAATAAATGAATAAATCAAATAAAATGTAAAACATTGATAAGAAGAGGAAAGTAGATTAAATGTATTTCTTCAGGAATCTGCAACATTTATTATTATTATTATTATTATTATTATTCAAATAAATAAAATATTTTAGAAGTGAGTCTTTTATAGCAGAAGTTTTCATTAAGTTTCTTTTTTATTAAAGTGAATATATATATATATATATATATATATATATATATATATATATATATATATATATATATATATATATATATATATATATATATATATATTCACTTTAATAAAAATAAAAACTTAATGAAAACTTCTGCTATATATATATATATATATATATATATATATATGCCAATGTATATATATTATAATATATATTACCGTACTTTGGCATCTATTGGCATTTTACAGAGTGGGCGTTCTATCCACCAGAGCTATCCGCTATCCACTACTGAAAAACTCTTGACGTTTGTTGCAAACGTCATCAATCTGCGTCTGTGTTGGGCCAGGAAAGAGATCAGTCATCAGTTCCGCCGTCGCAATGGAATCAAACAAGGACGAAGCGGAACGTTGCATCGAAATAGCGATCGCATCGCTGCGAGATAATGAGCCAGACAAAGCCAGGCGGTTCCTCGAGAAGGCACAGAGACTGTTTCCCACCGACAAGGCGAGATGTGCGTGTAATGTAAATAAGTGTATAATGGAGATCGTATGAGGTCTGTTAAAGGGCCACCGGAAAACCCGAAGCCTGTAACTTAGTTAGACGGTAATTAAGGCCCTGGGTTCTCGATCTCTTATAGCTGTGAAATAACAGAATTTTCTGCCTTTAAATGATCAAACTATATATTGTTATATAAAAACGAATCATATATTTATTGCTCTTGGTTATATATATCACTTCTATTGGATGTCAATATACTATTTACATATATTGGTAATGTAATCTTGCATAATATGAGGTAAATCGAAATGTTAATCTTAATTATTTTAATTTCTAGGTAGGTAGATAGATAGAAGTGCTTCTTATTAAAATGCAAGTGCTCTTGTCTCAGCTTTGCTAGAGTCTATTGCTCAGAATGGAGGACCTTCTGCAAATGAAGAAAACAACGGAGAACATGATGGTTTACGAAACAGAAGCCACAGCTGTGGAGATCACTCCTCTGGACATGGTGCCACAGAATCTGCCAAACCATACACATCAGAACAGCTGGATGCTGTCAAAAGGTCTGTTATTTATTTCAGACTACTTGCTTAAAAGGCTAGGCTGAGGTCATTATTTCTGTGATGAAGATTCTGGTTTGTATGTGTGCATAGTGGTTTCATCACCTAACTATGTTCTTCCTATTATACTGCGATCTGTCTTGATGCAGAATTAAGAGGTGTAAGGACTATTATGAGATTCTTGGAGTCACTAAAGAAGCCTCTGAGGAGGATCTGAAAAAAGCCTACCGAAAGTTGGCTCTAAAGTTTCATCCAGATAAAAACCATGCTCCCGGTGCCACTGAAGCATTTAAAGGTATAATACATGACTTAAACTCATGCATTCAGCGATTCTTCTCAGTGTGGAGTAAGTTTGCATGTGGTCTTCTAATTTGTTCTGTTTCCTGGTCTTCAACAGCTATAGGTAATGCTTACGCGGTCCTCAGTAACCCTGAAAAAAGACGGCAGTATGATGTCTATGGTGAAGAAAAAGCCCACCCAACTCACAGGCACAGGACACATCATAGAAATTTTGAGGCTGATATTTCCCCTGAGGACCTTTTCAATATGTTCTTTGGAGGTGGATTTCCAACCAGTGAGTCATGTGACCTTGAAATGTGGTTTAAGAAATACATGTAGGTGGTTGTGGTCAAATACATTCAAAATCCACAAATGTGTCATTGTGCCATTTCTGTTTATGTTTCTAGGTAATGTGCATGTGTACAGCAATGGCAGGATGAGGTTTGGCCATCAGCAGCGACCCGAACGACGAGAACAACAGAGAGAAGTAAGAGCCTGATAACTAACTGAAGGATTATTCAGATTGCTGGAATATAACAGCAGCTTTTTCATTGTGTCATGATGTAGCTGTTTTATTTTAATAAATGAATTTTTTTTCTCCAGGGTGGCCTTGCCTTGTTTGTACAGCTGATGCCCATACTCATTCTGATCATAGTATCAGCTCTCAGCCAGATGATGGTTTCCAGTCCTCCATACAGCCTCAGCCACAGACCGTAAGACCAAGCATTGACCAAAATGTGCATTAACTTAAATATATGATCTGGTGTACTTGGTATATTATTATTATTATTATTATTATTATAATATACTATTTTAGCTGATGTGTGACCATTCTTGCTTAAAATGCCACTAATATGCTTTTTTCGAATATATTACTTTTTATGCAGTGTGTAATATAGCGGTTTGTGAATGTAAAAGGTCTGCAAAGTTTTGAAGCCTAAAGTGCACATCAAAAAATTATTTTCTCGTATAAAGAAAGAATCGATTCTGAACTGCTGAAACGAGTCGTCAGCAATTCCAGTCTCACTTCCTGTTACAAATTAAACTGGTGCTACTTGACCTGCTCCGAGCGGGATTCTACCCAGCATGGGCCGCAGTCTCTAGCGATGCCTCGAGGCCAGGGGAGTGAGGTTTACTCGCATAGCTCTTAATAGCTTTCATCTGTTACACTCACCCCCCCTAAACCTCACTCCCATTCGGGTCAGGGCACCAAAGGTAACTGGTCCTACCTGACTCGCTCCGAGCAGGATTCGAACCGGCGTCTCTGGCATGCGAGGCAGACGCCAACAAGGACACTAAAGGCCGCAGTCTCTAGCGTCACGGTCCTACTCGACCCGCTTTGAGCATGGGATGGGAGGCGGGCGCTAACAAGGACGCTGATGACCACAGTTTCTAGCTTCAGTTGCTAGCACGCCTCTTGAGATCAGGGGAGTGAGGTTTATTCACACAGCTTTTACTAGCTTGCCTCCATTACATTAACCCCCTAAACCTCACTCCCATCTGGGTCAGGTGCACCAAATGTAACCGGTCCTACTTGACCCACTCTGAGCAGGATATGAACTGGCGTCTCCGGCATGGGAGGCAGACGCTAACAAGGACACTAAAGGCCGCAGTCTCTGGCGTCACCCCTTAAATCTCACTTCCATCTGGGTCACGGCACCAAATGTAACCAGTCCTACTCGACCCGCTCTGAGCCGGATTCAAACTGCATGGGATGGGAGGCAGTTGCTAACAAGGACATTGAAGACCACAGTCTCTAGCGTCAGTCGCTAGTGAGCCTCTTGAGATCAAGGGAGTGAGGTTTACTCACACAGCTTTTTACTAGCTTGCCTCCATTACACTTACCCCCCTAAACTTCACTCCCATCTGGGTCAGGGCACCAAATTTAGCTGGTCCTACTTGACCCGCTTTGAGCAGGATTCAAATCAGCGTCTCCGGCATGGGAGGCAGATGTTAACAAGGACACTAAAGGTTGCAGTTTCAAGCTTCACCCCTAAACCTCACTCCCATCCGGGTCACGGCACCAAACGTAACCAGTCCTACTTGACCTGCTCTTAGTGGGATTCGAACCACATGGGATGGGACAAGGACACTTAAAACCAGTGCTGCCAATTTAGCCTTCTGACAAATTTAGCAACTTCTTGGACAAACATCTAGATTCCATGACTTGCCCACTGATCTACATTTAAATTAACACAGATCGGTGGACTCGCCAGTATGATATTGTCTAGCGACATTTATTGACCAGTTATAGCTACTTTCAACTGAAAACAATTGGCAACACTGCTAAAGACCATAGTATCTAGCTTATAGTCACTAGTGAGCCTCTTGAGATCAGGGGAGTGATGGTTACTCGCACAGCTTTTACTATCTTGCCTCCATTACATTTACCCCCCTAAACCTCACTCCCATCTGGGTCAGGGCACCAAATGTAACTGTTCCTACTTGCCCCGCTCCGAGCAGGATTCAAACCAGCGTCTCTGGCATGGGAGGCAGATTCTAACAAGGACACTTAAGGTTGCAGTTTCAAGCTTCACCCCCTAAACCTCACTCCCATCCGGGTCACGGCACCAAACGTAACCGGTCCTACTTGACCTGCTCTGAGTGGGATTTGAACCACATGCAATGGGACAAGGACTCTAAACCAGTGCTGCCAACTTTATTTAGTGACTTCCCTGCCCCTTTTGAAACATTTTTTTTCAAAAGCCTAGTGACAAATTTAGCAACTTCTTGGACAAACATTATCTAGATTCCGTGACTTACCCACTGATCTATATTTAAATAACACAAATCAGTGGACTCACCAGTATGATGTCGTCTAGCGACATTTATTACTTGCCCCGCTCCGAGCAGAATTTGAACCAGTGTCTCCGGCATGGGAGGCAGACGCTAACAAGGACACTAAAGGCCGCAGTCTCTAGCGTCACCCCCTAAACCACACTCCTAACCGGGTAACAGTGTAACAAATTTGCATAATGCCAGGCTATGCTTTTCATTGGCTGCCCATGAACAACATCTACTTTGACTTGCCCTCAAACACTGTAGTTGTTGCTGAGGTCTGGATGAGTTTGGTTCATGTTGTCATGCCGAGAAGACGCTATTTTCAGCACTGCAAATCCATTTTTCATGCACTTCAAAAGGATGAGGATTCACGCTGCATTGCAATTGATATAGAAAAAATGACGACATTGTTTGTATCACTGTGTATCATGTGCTGAGGAAGCCTCCGGAACCGAAATTATGGTAATAGGTGCTTTGTTTCCGACGTGCTGAAAGTGAAAGTGTGAAAGTGAAGTGACATGTGGCCAAGTATGGTGACCCATACTTGGAATTTGTGCTCTGCATTTAACCCATCCAAGTGCACACACACAGCAGTGAACACACACACTGTGAACACACACCCGGAGCAGTGGGCAGCCATTGCTGCGGCACCCGGGGAGCAGTTGGGGGTACAGTGCCTTGCTCAAGGGTCTCACCTCAGTCGTGGTATTGAGGGTGGGGAGAGCAATCACAATCCCTGCCGGACCTGAGACTCGAACCCATGACCTTTGGGTTACAAGTCCGACTCTCTACCCATTAGGCCACGACTGCCCCAAAAAGCGGTAGACCAATCGCAACAGACTGCGCCATCTAACCAATCGGAGCAAAGAAGGCTTGCAGAAAGGAGGGATTTAAAGAGAACCTTTATTAGACTCTTTGAAAAATTAGGTGGTGTGCATCTATGTTATGAGAAAATTTGTGTTTTTTGACCTTGGATGCATGTAAACATATTCTAGGAGACCTCCAAAACAAAATTAGGAATGGCATAATAGCACTTTAAAAGTTATATGAAGCTCATTGTGCATTTTGAGCTAGATGTCACGCTAAGTTACCATATATTGTTTGTTTTCATTCTTTAAACCTCAATGTTACAAAAAATGTTAAAAGTGAAAGCAAAAACATGTTCATTTTGTTGTTTTGAAGAATGATGGTTGTCTTGTGGGTGATAAATATCTCTGACGTTATCGTACATTCCACCTGCTTTAGATCCATGGGCCACACAAACAGGCGACACACTGCTACTCTGAAGGTGCCTTACTATGTTGGCGATCACTTCTCAGAAGAATATACAGGGATGAATCTCAAGAATGTTGAACAAAGTGTGGAGGAGGACTATATATCAAGTCTAAGAAACAACTGCTGGAAGGAGAAACAACAAAGTATGTGACTCATATGAAGCTGCTTTATAATGCATGTCTATATATTATGTAAAAATGTCCACATAATGCAAGTGTGATTTTGCTTAATATTCTGAAAACCTGGACATCTGTGCTCTTATTTGCAGAGGAAGGCTTGTTGTATCGGGCACGTTACTTTGGGGACACAGACTTGTACCAAAGAGCGCAGAAAATGACAACACCCAGTTGCTCGAAACTTTCAGATATACAGGTTCTGTTACATGGACACTGAGTAGCAGAAAGTGAGTCCTTTTTCTGAAGTTTAGGTTGTTTATTCTTACCTGTGGATGTTCTTTGACCGTTTGTGTGTTTTTCAGGAAGTGTCCTGTTGTGACGTCATTTGAAGATTTTCATGTACAGAAATGTTCTGTTCTCTTTGCTAAAATGGGACATTGCATTGCACCAGTTCAAGAGAAGCAAAGATAGCCCATCCTGGTGCCACAGGGGTTCACTCTCATCTCTCCTTCAAAATTTGCAGAAAATTACAAGTCGTGGAAGATCTTAACATCTGTGAAGTAGTTTTAAATAAGGATTTAAAAATGTAATGAATTAAGAATGAGAAATTAGATGATTTGCTGGTAGAGAGGAAAGTAAACAGCTGTTAAATGGTAATCAAAGCTGCTAGCTTACTGCTTTTCCTTTTTTTTGTTTTTTATTTACACCTCGTTTTTTCTTAAAGCATTTTTTCAACACCCATATTTGGGCTTTCTGAGCCAACTCTGAAATTTCTAGTAGTGTTTAAATCTGTTAATCTGACCACAGGAAGTCAAATGATTATGTCAGTGTCGTTCAGCATTTAATGCAATGTTTTGCCTGTTGGATTTTTAAAAAAGAATGTTTGAGATTTATGCAAATGGAAAATTAATTATTTATTAAATGGTGTCATACTATTTTCTTCCATTTTAATTTATTTTTTTTAGAAAATATATAATCATTCATTTAACAGTATGTTTTGCAAAGTAGATTGAAGGTTCTAAAGCATAATTAAGTGCCTTGCCAGCTCCATTCTTACTGTATACTGTCTCTGCATATATGTAATATAGGAAGGAAAAACATCACTGCTTGAACTTAATGCTTAGACCAATTAGACACTGAAATTCTAATTTTCCTAGAGATTTGCTTTTATATATATTACGTTCCTTCAGTTCAGTGCAACATTCTATGATTTTGTGTGTATATGTATGTAATGTAACATAGTTACCAAAAAGGAAAATAAACCATAAGAATACATTTTCTTTTTAACAAATTTAGAGTTAAAATATAATTATGCTTAATTTCCACACTCCAATAATAAGTCTTTAGAGCCAAGTCTGTTTAGATAATCATTTTTTAATGTTTCAGGAATTCTCTTAAGTTTGCCAAGGGTGCATTTATTTGATCAAAAAATATTACAATTTCAAATATGTTTATATTTTAAAATGTAATCTATTCCTGTGATGACACAGCTGAATTTTCAGCAGCCATTACACTGTCTTCAGTGTCACATGATCCTTCAGAAATCATTCTAACATGCTAATTTGTTGCTCAAGAAACATTTCTTACTATTATTATTTTCATGGAAGCCATGACACATTTTTGTCAAGATTATTTGATAAATAGAAAGTTCAAAAGGAAAGCATTTATTTCGAAGTCGGTTTTTGTAACAATGTAAGTCTTTACTGTCACTTTTAATGTGTCCTGCTGAATGAAACTACAAGGAAAGTATTCATTTAAAAAAAAAAAACGTACCGACTCCAAACATTTGGTAGTAGCCTATAGATTGGTATCTGCAGTCGACAGTCAGTGTTGGAGTTGCACACCAGGAGGCAGTCATGAGCTGTGCTACTAGAAATCAATAAAGAAATGCACGCTTTTTCCTCATCAACATCCCTGTTCTGCGTACAACAATACATACAAAACAAAAATGCGCTTTAAAATCAATTATATTGTTGATAACATTTCATAATAGGATTATTAACTCTCAATTCCCATCCCAGAGTCATATGCCCATTTCACATCTGAGTGGATATTACTGTATGATCAACAGCACACGGCATACATTTATCCATATCAATGCTATGAGAAGATATACCTATATATAACTATCCTATCAAGACCTTAAAAAAGCATTTTATTAGGATGGAACCCAGGCACTGCAGGTGTCCGGACTGATGCAGGTTGGTTCAGTGTTGGTGGTCAGAGTTTCATGAAATCATGAATTGAGCTGATTTCACGGGCAGCAAAGTGAAAGGAGGAGCAACAGAACAGTCCCTGGACTGCTTTGATTAGTCAGTAACCATAGAAACACCATGCTTTAGTAAAGAATACAGTTTTGTCTGTGGTCACTGATGTTTAAAGTCTTGAAACCATTATTATCTCCAGAGGACCTGATTGTGACTGCACATGGCACAATATGGTGTCTGACTGCAAAATACTGAAGTATGAAGGTTTGAGGGAGAGAAATATGTTTGATTATTAACGTCAAGAGTCTAACTTAGTATGCACACTGCGTCTAAATAATGCGTGTCTCTGTGTGTGTCTTCATCCAAAACACTGTTCCATTTAAGATTTGATTTATTGCAGGGGAGGATGAAAAGGATCCCAGCTCCCAGAGGGCCAGGAGAAACTCTGATGTTGGATAATTCTTGCTGAGATGGTGTTCTTTCATGCAGTTCCAATACGCTGCACAGCAAGTTTAGGTGTAAAGTTACACTTAAGTGGCTCGAATCACTAGGTTACCCTAATCTTGTGGACCATGAGGAGGTCGCTTTCCTTCAGTGACATTATTGCATTATTGAGTAATTTATTAAAATGTCATGCCATTTACAATTTGGCCCCCTATTTGGGGAACCTAACCCTAAAACAACTCTAAAATCCTTCTTTCAGCAAAATTGTGCAAAAGATCATGTCTGCCAGTATTGCTGCATGCAGAGGAAGGCAATAATGGGCTATGGTATTGTTTAACGCTCTCAGCGAAGATTAATTGAGCCACTTTAAAGATTATGCTGTGTGCTTCTGAGAAAGAGAATGCTGCTGCTGACATTTTGAGTGCAGATTTATACTGGTGAGGAAGCATGAAGAAATAACACCTTGCAATGCAGAATTGAGTATTAAAGCTTTAAAGGCAGAGCCTTTAAAAAAAATAAAAAACTCTAATCCAGAGAGAATATCAGATCTTATTATAACACAGCTCTCTGGAGTCTGATAGTTCAATAGTTCCATCCAAAGATTACTTTCTAATATTCACATGTCATCCATGGCTGTATACCCAGATAACAGGGAAAGTTCACAAATTTATATAAAGTTTGGGCAAGGTTCTCTCAAAGTTATAAACAAAAGTTCTCCAGTAATATTAATAGAACATTAAAGTTATCTGGTCTTTAGTAATGTAATGTTCTCCAAACATTTGAACAAAAACACTATCTACATCATACATGATTAAAATTATTTTCATTTATTTTTTTTCTGAAACATTTTAGCTGAATATTTGTGTAATGTTTTTTTTTTTGAAATGTTACTAGTTACAGAATGTTCAGAGAACATTCAAAAGTAACAATCGCATTATGTCTGGAATTGAATGTTCCCTTTTTGTTCACTTAACCAAGTTTAAAAAAAAATAAAAATATATGGGAACGTTAGCAAAACGTTCTTGGAACATATTTTTGTTAGCTGGGTATCAGTCCTGAATCACCACTACTTGTGTTTCTCTTGTGAAAATGACCTCAGAGAACTTCCGAATTACATTATTGTAACATTGTTGCAGTGTTATTTTCTTTATTGTAATAGGCTATAACTTCAAATAGTGTATAGTCAGTGTCTGTGTCCATATGTCTCCAGTTACCTCTGAAAAAACTGCCACCTTGAATCAGCAAAGCCAAAATGAGACCAAAGGTGAAAAAACATATCTGTATCACTAAAAATCACTAAAGGGAAACATACAAGAGTGTGACTTACTGTGCAAGGTAATGAAATCTGGGACTCTCATTGCAGATGAAAGAATGAAATGAAGCAGGGTAAGTGTAGGATTTGACTTCACTGCAGCATATCAGTGGCAGAAGTGACACTGCGCTGCAGAGCAAGGATATGCTGAGAGCAGGGAAAAAGCTGCACCCCGTCCTGATCCGTGTGGTACAACATCACCTCTAAACACTGATGTTTCTTTCTTAGTGAGAGGAGGAGTAATCCAGAGTCAATATGTCTCTTATGTCCTTTCCTGTCTAGCTCATACAGTAATGCAAGGTGCTGGCAACAACAAGACAGTTTGATTCCCAAGGGATGTGAGAACAGAGAACACATATATAAATAAAATACGCTGAAATACACTGTTTTTATGTAAAAAAAAAAAAAAGTGTTGTGGAATTTACACACTGTATTGCAATTTGTATACAATATATATATATATATCCCTGCTTTATTAGAGACTGCATGTTGTATGTCAAGTCTGTTGAAGTTTGCATTGCTTGCCTGCAGCGTATGTTCTTTCATATGAATCAGGTGTCACATATATGTATGAAACTACAGCTAGTGACATCCAAAGCCATGGTCAAAAATGACCACTTGAAACCCCCTGTGGGGCTTTCAGGGTTGAGTTACACTATACGCTGACATATTCACACACAGATAAACGATGTCATGTGTGCTCTGTCAATTGTCCTCTCAGTCAGTGCTTTTTATGTCGCATCGTTTTGGAGTCAATATCAGGGTGCATGTTTCCATCTAAGCACTTTAAGTTTCGTTTAAATAAAACATTGTTTTTGGTCCATAATGATGCACTGTATCAAACCTAAGCTGTATTAAATATCACAATACACACTCTGTGAACTGGTTGTTTGTATGTGTGGAAACAGATAAATCAGCTCCATTGCGGATCCCAAGTTATCAAGGGCTTAGGGCGTTCCATTAAAACACATTGTAAGTGTTTTTTGTTTGTTTGTTTGTTTGTTTGTTTTTTTAAAAATGGTTTTAAAGAATTACAACTACAGTTAGGGGGGGTACACTGAATAAACAAAAATAAAACATACATACATAGCCTAAATAAAATAAAACAGTGACAGACGTAAAAGATAGAAATAAACAATGAAAAATATGAAAATGTTTACAAATAGAAACACACTAAAAACAAAAGCTTATTTCCCAAAAATTAACATTTGTTAAATTTAGCTAAATGAAGCAGCAGATTGATTAAATGATATTCCTTATAATAAATATTGTCATAGGAGAAAAAAACAAATAAAACATTTTTAAAGCACAGTTGAAAGCTGGTGTGATGTGAGCCTTAATAAAAGAACAGAAATCTGAAAAACAAACTGAATTGGGACATCTCCAAAATGTACGAGAAAACATGTAATCCACAAAATGTACAGAATAGATCAAAATCACAATTCAATTTTTAACACATTTCAAGTGTTCTGCCAGTAGTGGGCACTCGTCCAGCATAAACAATTACGTACATCCGAGTGAACGAGAAGGAGAGAAGGACATAAAAAATGGGAGATTGCTGTCGGAAAGATCGTATTTACGAGTTTAACTCACATGAACGCCACCATAATTGGATTGGGAAGCTTGGGATTGATCTTTGAGGAAAGCTAATTTCCTGCACAAAATATTATAACATTGTAGGGAATTATGCGATTTCATATGCAGCCTTGTTTCATTTCTAAGTGTTCTGAACAAATCATTTGAATGAATGAGTAATGATTCACTCATAAAGAAAGTCGCCACCTACTGGCCTACTGGAGCATCGCTGTAACCGGCAGAAAGACACCCATTCCTCACTCCCACCCCACAAATTGTGCATAAATTGTTTGAGATTTGGTTTGGTTTGTTTGAATTTTGGTTAGATCCCATATAAGCAGAACAGACTATTTAAAGAAGACTATGGTATTATCTATTTTTAAATTGTCTCATGTAATGTCATTTTTTTTTATTATTATTTAAAAAAAGAGAAAATCAAATGAATTACTATCCTACATTTGTGTTAAGAAAATTCTAGTAATCTTGCATTAATTTCTAAGCGGAAATAGCCTACCTTTAGCCTACTTAAAAAAAAAAAAAAACTAATGGAAGGTAAAGTGTGGGACATGTTTTGTCTCATGGTTATTTTCTGTTCTCAGTGGTTATGGGCTAACTGACATCCTGAATGATTCTAAAATGTGGCGATAAATGAATTTAATGAAATTCAGAACGTGTATTCACTGACAAGCTTGATAGCAGCAGCTCTTCGCGTCTTCATCTCTCTCTCTCTCTCTCTCTCTCTCTCTCTCTATAGAGGGAAGACGCATCCTGTAATCAGGTCACACTTCACTGTAGTCTCAGCATCAGTCTCTCGTCCTTTAAAGCAGAAGAATCGAGGCGTCAGACAAAATGGTGTGGATGAATGATCTGGGATGTTTTCTCGTCCCGTTGCTGATGCTCGTACGGTTTTCCGTGCAGGTGGACGTTAAAAGCGGGAAAGAAGCGGAGAAAACGGGGAATTTCATGGAAGATGAACAGTGGCTGTCCACCATTTCCCAGTACAGTCGCAAGATCAAGCACTGGAACCGCTTCAGAGATGTGAGTTGTCTTTAAGACGATGAATGATGACATTACATGACTCTATCTGCTTAGCTCGTGTCAGTAACCGATGGTTTAGATTTGTTAGGAAGTGTTAGGAATGGTATGCTGGACTGTTATTCCTTATATACCATTAGTATTTCAACATTCCCAAAGAAATCAATCTTCCTTTTGAAAGCAGTTGCATTTAAGATGATAAAATGCTCTTGGTATAGGTTGAACTGTTGAGTTATAGTAAGTATAGTAAAATGCTTTAAATGTATTTATCTGTAAAAGACTTTAGACAAATCTTTGGATGTATTTTACATAGGAAAAAACTCTGAAGATGCTCAAATCTTCAGTCAAACCCTAAATATACCCTAATTGGTAACAATGCCATCTGTTGTGGTTTGTTCAATTGACAACAGGTTTGATTACAGAATAAAGATTGCAGATTTCATTAGTGTCATTCACTGCCCAGCTGGTGGATGTGATGTAATAACAGGCAACTTTAATAATTGATTAGGACTTCACATGTATTTAGAGGAAGATTTATGTATTGATTAATCTTGCAAAGGTTGCAGATGTTATTTGATCCTATTTTCAATGGTATTTCTTTATGAATATGCATAAAAACTGTTGTAGCATTGTAAGGGAAAATATCCTTTGTGATTATTGGTCAAAAATCAATTATTATAATGAATATACAAAACTATCAAAATTGGGTAAACTCATGATTGATATAAGGACTTCATGTTTATTCATAGTTGGCGGGTGTCATTTTTGAGAACAAAAAAGGTTATCAGTTATTTTCTGTTGAGTTTTGCTGCTCCAAATGAAACATTAAACCACCCAACAGAAACTGTGATTTATCTCCATCAGTGTTTGGCCGGCAGCTATTTTTACCCTTCTAGAACTGGATTAAGTGTATAACTCCTTAAATGATTACGTGGAAAAACACATCTAAGAGAACCAGGAATTTATCAAAATATGGGAATGAAAAGATTAAGTGCGAATTAGTCCTGGATTATAAATAGATGGACACAGCAGTGGCTTACATTCAAACTAGGCCCTGCTGCAGACTGCTGTATTCTCCGATCAATGCATATTGATCACGCCATCTCACTCATATGAATAGCAGAGGAGCGATGCTTGTCTGACACATGCAGCGGTTGTTTTGGTGGGAGAAAAGAAAACCAAAACAGCTTTTAGAAAAAAAAAAATTCTCAGCCCTTTTAATGTCTCTGGCTCAACCATCTAATTAAAATGCAGGTTGTTCCTACTGTTGTTTCTTGAACTGTACTAGAGGTGACACACTTCAGTTGCACTGAATAGCACTGGCTCGTGACATGCTGTCAGCTGTTTTGTTTGGGTTGTCATGTCATTGCACAAATGGGAAGTCCCTTATTACGAATGTTTTAACTTTAACTAAGATACGACAGAAGCAGGACCCATTGAAGAACAAGATACATCAGAAGATGCACATAGTGCTACAGAGGTTGAAAGAATAAAACATTACCATCTCTGAAAAAAAACACCAGTAGAGCAGTACCATCACTTAAACAGGCTTGTGACTGACCGATAAATGTCGACCTGCACAGCCCTGATTAGAATTAATATCAATATGCATTTATGAATGGTTTTATGTGATAGTAAACCCATGCTGGTGCTTGTAAACTTGTTTATTATTCTGAGATCGCAAGGATTCGCACCAGAGACAGCGTCAGGCCCTCTGACACAGTTCAGTACCTTTTTAACAGTCACCTGTTATCTTTTATCAGAGACAGAGATGGAACTGATGTAGACCCTGAAAATTAATCTCTCTCTGAACGCGGCTTATTTCATTTTTAAAGTGTTGCTTGTGACAAAGGCAAATAATCCAAATTGATGTTGGCTTTCGAAGTCCTTTGAGGTTCTCGCAGCAGAATAATGATATAACTCAAGCGAACACTGATGAAAGCAGCAGAACATGAAAAGCTCATGACATAAATATTTCATATACATTTTGCATTCCATTCTTGGTTGATTCTATCGTTTTTATTTTTTAGACACACAAGATCATTGAGACTGACTTTGAAGTTTATTTGAGAAATCTTAGGAGTTGTCCTCCCTCTTCTGAGCCTTGTTTTTTTTTTTTAAATTATTATTATATATGCAAATATTTAAATAAAATGTCTTTATATTTTACAATTTGATTTGTAGCTCATTTTGATATTATGGAGATGTTTGATTTTATTTATTTCTTTTATATCACAGCTTAAATGTTACAAAAAATGTATGTAAACTACCAACTACTGTTGTTACGATACCAAAATTATATTGATACTACTACTGAACCGATGCCATGCCAAAAACCTAAAACAACAGGAAAAGTAATGGAATAATGGATGACCCACATGGAATTTAAATCATTATTTTATTTAAAGGTAGGAAGTATGACCAAAGTCTTATTTAATTATATAGTAAGTTTATTTCATGATAACAAGAAATGAAGAGTTTGGTTCCAAAACGCAATAACTCCATGCAAACGCAATTTGAGTAAAAATGTGTTTTCTTTACCAAGAGAGTGGTATATTTTTAGTTATAAAAACATTAAAAATTCAAATCTACATTTTGATTTTAAAAAGTTTATTTAAAAATGTTTTTTTTTTCCCAAAATGCAATAAATCCATGACACTTTTTTTTCAAAATGCAATTAATCCATCAATATAAAAGTTATTTTTCAAATTGAAAATACACAACAAAGTAAGTTAATTCACATATATGACAGAGTCTAAACTTTGCCAATATTTATCTTATATACAGACATTTTACTAAAAATACATTCAGCCGTTGCACCAAAAATGAATTCAACGGATCATCTTGTTAATGTTATAAATGATTTGTCATTACGGATTAAAGAGTAACTGGCGCCAACACACGGTTAAATAAACACATTTGCAGAGTACATTGGTATTAAAAACGACTTTTTAAAAAAGCCTTCAATGTTTACAGTAGGTGGAATGGTGCACTGTGATTGGTTGAGCGGATATATCGCGTTCTGCAGAAAAAGGAGACTGGCGTTTGTCGCGTTTTGGAAAGAAAGGGAGAAAACATGACAGAATAACACGACGGATATCGCATTTTGCGCAAAATTAATAAATTACTTTTAAATACCAACCAGATACAATACTGATTTTGGCGGGAACTCTTCAAATATAACCAAACTCAACCAAACTCTTCATATATAATGATATAGCTAATTTTATCTTTGTTATTGATAAGAAGGACAAATACAAAAAAACAAAGATACAAGTGAAATTGTTTTTTCAGCAATAGCATTCAAGTAAGAAATAATACAGAAATTGAATAAAGTAATCAGAATGTAAAAATAAAGCACTGCGTAGTCTTCACTGTATGAATTAAATATACACTGATTCTTATTAAAGCTACTGAAGTTCTTCAGTCAAGAGCAGTGAGTGATTTACTTTTGTTGTTTGGTTAATGTCACAGACAGCAGCAGGTACAGAATATTAGGCTGCTGTCACTTTAAGATCTAATGCACAGATCCTATTGACACACATCCAATTTTCTCCCAACAGTTTACAGTCACTTAAGTCATAACTGACTGTGTTAAGTTTATATTCGCCAAGACATGCATTTTGACATAACTATTGTGCATTTGACCATTCTCATTTCTCAAGTCCAATAAGTTGCGAGAGAGATCACGTGCTGCCTGGGAGGTGGCTTTCTGTGCGCGCGCTTCAGGCGTGTGATAATGCGTGAATAGTGCATTGAGACCGGATAGGGTTTATTACCTTGTTTTGTCATAAGATATCATATCATAAGATATGATACCTAAAATGGAAATTTGACACAAAGACCTCTCAGACAGTTGGTCTGAAACATTGGTTGACATTGATTTTCAGACATTGGTCTATTATAATTTGGTCTCATCTGGGAATGAAGTATGTCAGATTCTCATTTTAGCATATTAAATTAGATCCATTTAAATAGTCATTCTGCAGTACATAAAAGTTTTCATTTTGTTGATTGATTTGTTATGCATGACACTTCTGAGACATCCAAAGTATAATACTTTTACTACACATACTACACATTTAAAAGATTTTTTAAAAAAAATAACAGTGACTGCATTAGATAAGATTACAGACTAGAATCAGTACCACTTTTGTCATAGTCTCTTATCTATTTCCGTACAAGTGGAAAATTAAATCTTATTTCATGCTTGGTATTTAAGACCAAATATACTGCAAGAATGTAATAGACTGAGCCGTTAAAAATGACAAATCCCCATTGGACACAATTATATTCACCATTGCCTTTGCAACATTAATTTTGAAGTGAGCTATATATCAGATTTTCCCAACATTATGCTCTACATATAAACGAGATATGATAAAAAATAATTCAAGGGAGTAAAAAAATGATGTAATGGATCAATTCAGTGCACATTTGCTTGCTTGACTTTTTTTCCTCTAATAAACATCTTGTGAAGTGATATGTTCACATTCATTATCTGTAAACACTATTAGAGTTGCTGAGTGTAAATGGCTGATTGCACCCCACACATCCTATACCTTATACTGTTAAAGAGAGAAACCAGGAGTGAATCTGTTATCTATTCTACTGAAAGTAACCAATCCTACGGTGGCCAATCCCCCCCCCCCCCCCCCAACAATGTAGAGGAAGCTCATTAAAAATCAGCTCTTAACCTCATTCCAGAATGCTGTGTCGACTTGCACCTGTTATTCCACCACTACATTTTTAATGAGGAAAAAATGTTTTGAGCCTACACTGAAAATGGTTTTCCATTTAACCATTCATTGCCATTTCATTTAAAGTGCACATTCAGGGTGGGTGGAGGAAGCCTGTTCATCGTGATTGCTTTAGATGTGTCATTTTCTTAATTTATGATTTTTTGTGGCTTAAATGTTAAATGCATTAGTCTCTTTTTTGGCCAGAGCTCTGTCGAAGGCTTCATTTGGCACAGCTAAGCAAGTTTGTGTTTGTCACTGATGAACGTAGTTTAAAATAACCTGGCAGTATGCAAATGCATCGATATTTGGCTGTCAGAAGAAGTGAGCTGACAAGCCAAATAGATGTGCATCTGCAGAGAACCTCAGCGCTGGCCCATAATGACTCTGGTCCATCAAGATTCCTCATAGAGGTGGGAATGTCCTCGCAACTGCCAGAGCCGCATAGCATATGGTCCATAATTACAGATAATGCAGTTTAAGATGATACACCCAAATACCCCATTAAGATCTCAGCCATGATAAATCAGCATTCAGTGCACTCAAATGCAAAACATTATGCTTTTTTTGGAACACAGTTGATGCATGTTTATGCACATCTGTTTGTCACTCTCAGCCTGAATTGAGAAACTCAACAGGCTGGATTGTCCGAGGAGGAGGTCACGGACCTGCAGGGCAAGGGAAATTGAGTGCAGTAAGACGGCTGTTGACAAAAGCGAGTGAGGGCATTGCAGCAGCATGTCTTGGCTATAGACCAGGAGTGTAGGTGGGCTTTAATTGAGTGGAGAGAAAATGGCCTTTCATCATTTTGCTCCTGGGGTCTGGACCTTGCTGAATTGGACTTTTTATCTGGAGAGTGCAGGTGCGGTGAGTGGCATACCCAGGCTAATTTTTGGAGGCTTTGGTCCATTTTGAGACATGAAATGGGACTTACAGCTCTTTTAACATGTCTTTTTCCTTCCAATATGTGGAAAGGAACAAGTGCTACCTTACATTTCTGTCACTCTCTTGGCTGTTTCCTGCAGCCCCTGGGAGTTTGGGTACCAAACACTGTGTTCTCTGAAGATCAAGCTGACCTACCAAAACTGCCAAATAAAAAGGCTCTTGTGTCCAATTACAAATACAACCATGACAGTGTTATTCTTGCCCCCCACGACTGCTCATCCTTAATGAAGGTGGCATTTATTTGAAATGTGCTTAAAATAAGACATGCTTTCTTTTTTTTTTTCTTTTCTTTTTTTAAATGTCCAATTTAATTGACTTGGCTCCAGCGGTAATAAGGCAGGATTAAGCCTAAAGCGCTCCGTAAATGTATGGAGGTAATATGAACTGTCAAGCCTGTATCCCCCTTATAACCCCCAGCATTTGAGTCCTTCATTTCTTCCATTCACAAGCAGAGGAAGCCTTATTGACTGCTTCTAGTGTCAGATTTGCTCATTTAAAGGCATCACTTGCCTGTGCTGTATTGTTCTCTCTCACTTTCAGAGCTGTCAGTTGGTTCCTTAGAATTGGTGGGAGTGTTATTGACGCTGAAGAAGCCAGAAGATTGAAAATTACTGACTGAAGGAATTTTTCTGGGTGCGTTTGAGATAATTTGACACTCTAATTTGCATTGAGAAATGTCTAAATTTTCAATTAATGTGTTTTATATAATTTCTGCTCTGCCAGCATTGCCCATCTGCCATCAGTTTGACTACCATAGTTCTGCCCCAAACTATAAAAAAAAATTGATTTAATATATATAACAGCTAAATCCTGTCCTTGATTTTCTGAGTGCTGTTACAAAAGTACGAATACAGACAAACATCATATGAGTGAGTCTATCCACCTAATTTTGCAAAGCGAAGTTAGCTATTTTCTGTGAATGTGCAAGACTTTTGATTCATTAGCCAATTATAGGTTAATAACTAAAAGAACAACAAAGTGAAGTAAATGGTAACACTATTTATGCTACAAACCAGTGCGTTTATAATTATAACAGTTTGTAATATCAAGGAGCATAAAAAGCTTTTTTGTACAGCTAAAAATAATTGGAAGCGGATGACACCGGAAGTCTTGCATATTCAGGTTACAAATGGCTCTGACTTTAAAAAATAAGGTGGATAGGGTTATGCGCTCAACTGATTTGTTCAAAAATACAGATCATTCATTTAGGAACAAAGTAGGTGACTGTCCTCATTAAGTCAATGAATCATTCACTCAACCAATTCGTTCAAGCACACTGATTCATTCTGGAATTAAAGGTGCCCTAGATTCAAAAATTTAATTTACCTTGGCATAGTTGAATAACAAGAGTTCAGTATATGGAAAAGACATACATTGAGTTTCAAAATCCATTGCTTCCTCTGTCTTATGTAAATCTTATTTGTTTAAAAGACCTCCGAAGAACAAGCGAATCTCAACATTACACAATGTTACATAACAGTCAGGATCATTAATATGTAGGTATTTTGAGCTGAATCTTCACAGACACGTTCAGGGGACATCTTAGACTTATATTACATCTTGTAAAAACTGGTTCTAGGGCACCTTTAATGTTTGTTGATTCATATCTACAACTGTTAATTCGGCTGTGGCTTCATTTGGAATTTTGTCTAAATCAAGGCCCGTTCACACCAAGGATAACTATAATTATACAGTTTTAATAATCAATCTAATCACAATCCCCCAACTTTATGGAGCTTGAGCATTTAAAGCATCAGACAACAAAACTGAAGAGTGCATACAATAAACAGAATCTTATCAACTAGTTATCAGTGTAGTTATCTTTAAAGCTACCGTTCTTAATGTGTCTTTACTCTAGCAGTGTAAAGAGTGCCTGAAAGCCATACTTAAGTAAAAACAGAGATACCTTACATCGGAAATGACTCAGTTACAAGCTACAAGTCACCAATTCCAATACCACTTGATTAAAAGTCTTAGAGTATCTGATTTTAACATTACTTAAGTATTTTACTGAATGTCTAAAAGATTCTTTATTTATTTTCTAAAATCAAATTATTTTGATTAGAATTGAATATTTGCATTACTCATTACAAATGTATTGGAGTAAAGCATACATATACTTATTTAAAAATGTTGTCAAGTAGATAGTAAAAGTTGCTAGTATCTTTGATACTCAGTCAAACTACAAAGCAGCCAAAAATATACTTAAGTACAGCAGCTAATCACTTTAATCAATATTACCTTCTTGCCTGTTGAACTGTTGTATAATACTTGAGCTCTTCATTTTGTTCCAACTTTGGGCACAAGTTGGCAAACTGTGATTTATCAGGATAAGTTATGTGTAAGTTGCTGAAATTGTTCAGATTTATAATGTGATCTCATTGTCCATCTGTGTATTGTCCATTATAGAGTATTACAGTGTTGTGTATCTGCTGGGCATTTGTGCTAGATGGATCACTTCATCTGTTTACAATGAGTCAGGCATCAAGAAGTCAAGCAATCTCAAATTGTTACATGTCTCATGCATCAAAGTGCATGCAGTAACCTCTTATTGTGTCTCAATAAAGAAAATGGCAAAAGTCACCACAAAGCATTCACCCTCAGTTTTCACTTAAAGGCATGAGTCAGTGACAAATACTCTTAGGGCATTCTCTCTAAGAAGTAAGCACTGTCTTTGGAGTTCTGTCCTTGAGGAGCTGCCTGCCACTCTTGACTTTACAAAAACCCTTACAGAGTGACAGGCCAGGGTTTTTTCTGTATGTGGAGAGCAAGGATATGTTCACAGTAGAGGGAGTGGGGGCTGTTAGCGAAGCTTTTGATGTTCCTGTGTGTGGTTAATCTGAAAAGCCCAGTCGGAAAAGGCCCTATGCATAAATCAAGTGGGAGGCTTGTGCTTGCCTGTCAGCTATAGCTGTGGTGTGACAGTGAAAACATAGTTTGGAAGGTTCCGATATAATACAGTATCTGTTTTTCTCTTGATTTTTTTGCTTGTGGAACATGACCGATTAGATTCAGAGTCAAAGGGAGAATGGATGTGTGGGCCCTCAGCTTCATGCACTGCCTGGGGTGTTTATGAACTGTAAGGAGCCTGCGTGATTGCCAGCAACACTGTAGAGTGATGAATGTGTGGGTGTGAGGCCATTGTGAGGTCATTACCACCAGGGTCCATCCGGCTTTAATCAATTATGGAAGGCTGCTTCTCAGTGCGCCTCCAACAAGGAGTAATTTTGAGCATGCAAAACTTGTCAAAGCAAATCTCTAGTATGTGTGAAAAGAGAAAAGGCAAAATAGAGACAGCCAAACTTGAATCCCCTCAAGGTTACAAATCATGACATGAAATTAAAGAGACAACAAGGTGGGAGGTCACACGCTGAAAGCAGGGTGCCAGGCAAAATAGTGACAAGGGCTGGCTCCTAAAATTAAATATAGTAGAATGACTTTTCAATCGCTTGATGAAGATTGTTGTTCGGTAGTGCTTCAGCTCATTGAGTGCAGAACTTCTAACTTATTACATCATGTAATATATATTCTGTTTGCCATGGGACACAAAAGGCATTTTCTTAGGATAGTCCTATGCTATGACTGACATTAGAACATTAGAACTGACATTAGATTGACAAAAGTAATTAATTTTATTCATGCGCTGTAATTTAAATCTTTAGAATCTATACGATTGTGAGAAACAGACCCAAATTCTAGCCTTTATTTGCAATCTTCATCTCCATTCTCAGCAGCGGCCTTAAAGGGTTAGTTCACCCAAAAATGAAAATTCTATCATTAATTACTCACCCTCATGTTGTTCCAAACCCGTAAGACCGTCATTCATCTTCGGAACACAAATTAAGATATTTTTGATGTAATCCGAGAGCTTTTTGATCTCTGATAGACTGTGACGTTATTACCACTTTAAAGGCCCAGAAAGGTACTAAAGACATTGTTAAAATAGCCCAAGTGACTACAGTGGTTCAACCTTAATGTTATGAAGTGACAAGAACTTTTTGTGTGCAAAAACAAAACAAGAATACTTCTCTTCCCTGTCAGAGAGAGTTCCCAACAGGAGTAGGTGTGAGAGAGAGTAGGGGCACAGTAACAACTAGGCCTGGCGGCATGTGATGAGGCACACCTGAATCAAATGGAGACTTGTCACCAAGGCCACATCCACACGAAGCCAGAGCTTTCCCTATCCAATCTTTTTTTTTCCTCGTCTCAAGAAATATCTGCATACACACAAAACCACTGAAACCAACTCAAAACGATGTAGTATACATGCCAGACCAGTAGGTGGCGCTGTAATTCTGCTTGCCTGGAAAATCCAGCCTCACCACTGTACCAGCGGATGAGTCTGGTCGGCCATTGAATCAATTCGATTTCTAGGGCGGAGCAAATCCGAGCAAACAGGAAGCGGATTAAACCAATCAGAGAAGGGCGGATATGACGTTAGCAAAGCGACAAGAGAGTCAACAGCGAAAAGTAAATAATTAATGTTTTTGGTCATTTAAAACTGAATTCACGGCTGAATAGAACAAACTCTCGGGTCTCCCATGCGCAATCTTTGTTGATGTTGAAGGGGCTTTCGCCGCACTAGAGTGACGCTGTTTGCGTCACTGAAATAAACGAATCTGATTGGAGTTGACTCGAATCGCGACGGACTGACCAGACTGATATATCTTGTAGAAGATATTATCAGTCTGGCCTTGCCAGGCAATAATTCTGCCACAGAGATACACTAAAAATGGAGAATAAGACTTGGAGCATGTGCATAAACCTTGCGCGCTGTATACAATTGTGGCGACCAGGGCGGGCGAGAGCCGTGAGGGAACGGCGCGAGGCCGGTGGCGCGAGTGTTAATGAGCTTCACCTGGGAGGCGCACCGGCCTTGAGTCCCTCACGGAGGAGCTCCGGGAGCATAAAAGGAGGAGCGACTACCGTGGAGGACGAGAGAGGACCAGGCCTGGACTTTATTTCATTGGCCAATGTAACACGGTTAGTAGATATGGGAAGAAGGAGGCGGGAACCGGCGAACATTCAACAAAACTTTAATATAAAATAAACAAAGAACAAAACGAAAGTAATGCCGGCAGACCCTCACGGACGTCTGCCGGCCACACAAACATAATAAAACATAAAATAAAGTCCAGGCCTGGTCCTCTCTCGTCCTTCACTGTAGTCGCTCCTCCTTTTATGCTCCCAGAGCTCCTCCGTGAGGGACTCAAGGCCGGTGCGCCTCCCAGGTGAAGCTCATTAACACTCGCGCCACCGGCCTCACGCCGTTCCCTCATGGCTCTCGCCCGCCCTGGTCGCCACAACAATCTTTAGTAAAGTTTAGAAAAAAAGCTTTACTTTAATAAAGCTAATAGGCTTGGTAGGTTCTGCAGCACAAACACAAGCATGTAGTCCGCTGTTGGTGTTGTTATTGCTATAGAGGTGTCTGACTAGGGCCGAGACGTGGGGTGATGACATCATCATTTAACAAAATATACGGTTTGGCTGTACACATGAAAACGCAAGGGTGTCGTTTTCAGATTTATCCACTCTTGGACCCGGTTTAAAAAAATAGTTAGTTTCAGGCTCCAAAAATGCCGGATCTGTCTGGACAAAACGTCTATACGATACAAAATTTTTGCATATACAGCTAAACCCGTCTCTGTGTGGACAGGCTCCAAGTCTGTAATTTTTTCTTCGAATGTGTGGGTATTTCCGATTCGATATAGTAAATAACTGTAAGAATAACAAAATGCAGTAAATGATAAAATAATTTGTGCTACAAACATGTTTATTTTATAGTAATAAATTAATAACTGTTTGCAATATCAAGCAGCATAATGGACAGTTTTTGTACTTCTAAAATAACTGGAAGCGGATGAGACCGGAAGCCTTGACAGAATCAAATTACAATGGCTGCACCCGCTCTTATGTTAAGAATAAGGTGAATACATCATTGTTTTTAAAATATAGCTTTTATATCATTAGTGACTATTTGAAGTCCCTGGCTTCATTATGACAATTAGTTTTCAGTCACATGACTGGCATGGAGACCTGGATTGCAAAATATCCAGAGAAATGTAGCACAGGCTTGTCAATTTTCCATCTGTTTCATGGCATGAATATTTAACTCACCCCTCAAAACAAGATATGTGAACAAACTATACATGGATCATTTTGTATATTGCGCCGCTGAAACAGAGCGACAACATTCTTAACGTGAAAAATGCTTAACATAGCTTAATGTTAAACATAGTTATTAAAACATAAAATTCAGCAAACTTAATGATGATGCATATTATATATACAGTATAGGCAATCAGATAAGCCAATAACATGAACATAACGCACTAAATTGCATGTAAAGGGGTTTATGGTTTCTGTGGTTGTACGCTTATCTTGAAACTGTTGCATTCCAATTCTGGGTTCATCTACTAACCTGTGCATGGCATGTTTTATAATGAGGTGTATACTGAATTTGGTCCTCCAATATCATTGTTTTAATAAATTAAGCATTTTCTTTATAATGGTTTGCTGTTGGAAAACGCTTAAAATGCATGTACATCATATTCATTATCAATATGGTGTATACTGAATTTGGTCTTTTAACATCACTTTATTAGTACTCAGTACAACCCTGGTAAAAGTAACAGTTGGACAGCCTTGTTTTGCCTTCCAGGTGGGTGATCCTGTAAGGTTATGACATCATGTGAAAACTATGAAATGAAAGGTAAATATGTGTTAAGTACGATTCATGTTCCCTGATGACTTTGTGCTGTGTCACTGTCGCAGATGTTTTTGTAGCAGCAGCAACAGAGGAGCACAGTGGTACGTTCCTGCATTTTCTCTCTGCATTGTGATGTAACTGTCAACTATGAGTGAAAAAGACAGATCCAGTTCACCCGCCAACTGCTGCTTGAACACACGCACACACACACGTTTCATCTTCTACTCAAGTGCCAATCAAATGCTTGTATGTCATATAAACATACACAGGTGTTATCAGGGCCTCCAAATCGAAGCTGAATTTACAGAGTGCATGTTCAGACATGCCCGATTACATTGCAGACATATGAGGGATAAAAGAGCTGTCAGTCAACACAGGAGGGGCTGATGCGTTCTTTGGTGTTTTTGATGAGACCAATGTCCTCTAGGGGATAGTTCTGGCAGCCTTCACTCAGGGCAGGCCAAAGATGAGCTCACTTCGGATATAGGCTCATCTGAGGATGACTGCTTCCTAGATTGTCTTAAGTGCTTAAGTTGACTCTAAAATGTCTTTATGCTCTCAGAGACAACTGTAACGAGGTCAGTAGACGTGGGAAGAAGGAGGCGGGAACCGGCGAACATTCAACAAAACTTTAATCTCAAAATAAACAAACAAAACGAAAGTAATGCCGGCCACACAAACATAATAAACCATAAAATAAAGTCCAGGCCTGGTCCTCTCTCGTCCTTCACTGTAGTCGATCCTCCTTTTATGCCTCCGGAGCTCCTCTGTGAGAGACTCGAGGCCGGCACGCCTCGCAGGTGACGCTCATTATCACTCGCGTCACCGGCCTCGCGCCGTTCCCTCACGGCTCTCGCCCGCCCTGCTCGTCACAACAACAAATTGTCGGGTTTCTGCATCCTCATGTGGTCATATTTTGGATGACGTTTGAGCTGTTAGTATGATGATTCATAATATTAATATATCCTTTGTTAAAGAAAGTATGTAATTTCCCCCTCTCTATACTTTCACCTTGTTGAAGCCATCAGTCCTCATTAATTCAACTTATTTTTAAAATAATATTAAAAAAAAAACATGATTCTGCCGAGAAATATCCATCAATATCCATCGCCCAGCCACTCCCTTAAAGCACTGCGAATGACAGTTTCACTTGTCTCTCAAACCACTTAAATATTTGTATGCATATTTTGCAATAAACTTAAAATACAGTACATTGTTTCTGTGTAATTATATAATAAACATTTTCGATCTTTTTAGATTTATCCATCGTTTTTAATCAGTTGTGTCTTTCGCAATACTTAATGGGATTGTAGTTCTTTCCCTCATTGAGTTGTTAAAGACCCCCTGTGGTGAAAAATGTGAAGTTTTTAATGTTGTTCATATGTCTATCTGGTATTTTTAACATGCTTTAAGACAAACAATGTGCAAATTCATAAGTCAACACAATTGCTGAGTATTTTCTCTTTAAAACTGCAGTAAACCAAAGACAGTCTCAAACCCGCGGTTTGAAATCGCTGGTGTTTCTGACGTCACAAACTACCTTGTAACCAGTTGCGTCAACGTGTCGTCGGGCATTAACTGACCGTGCACAGGAGCTTTAATAGAAGGTTATGTCTATTTTTCTGTTGATATGAAAAATCGGGTAGATTTCACAATATAGCGGGTGAATAAATCATATTACGATGTTATGATGAACTATAGTCCTTTCTCCACTGACGTTCTGAGTTGTTCAAAGCATTTCTAAGGATACTGATGTTAGAAAGCAGCTGTCTGACTCGTGAATGTGAACATGGTTTGTGTAACATTAAAGGTGCCCTAGAACTTTTTTTAAAAAGATGTAATATAAGTCTAAGGTGTGAAAAATACGGTACCACCGTTTTAGGTTTTACGGGACAGCACTTAGGCCGTGTGTCCACCAAAGTGTTTTTTCCAGCTGCTAGCGTACTTTTTCAATTGTTTTCAATGGAAACGCCACGTTTTTTAAACACCAGGAGTGTAAAGAGGTGCTGAGCGCCTTTTTCACACTCAAGCGCTAAGAGTTCGGCGTTTTTTACTGGTCGCCTTGAGTTGAAGAATGTTCAACTTTGAGTAAAACGCTGCGCTCATCACTGTCACTTTTTAGCCTGCCGTCCAATCAGAGTGAAGGAGGGGCGGGACAAATACTACAGCGGCCAACTGTCACAACATTCTTGCTGTACAACAACATCAACAAGCAGAGAACGGAACAAAATGGATGAGAAATTAATATTGCTGGTCTCCTAACATATATAGCAAGTAATTCCACATTGTGTCAACATTTTTAGTCTGAAACAAATTACCTGCAAAATCAGTAATAAGTAACAGTGCCGCAGATATTCTGTATCATAGCAACAAAGCGTCTCAACTGAAAAAAGCGCTCACAGATATAGGCGTTTTAAGCAAAGCGTCTAACGTTTTCAGCTGGCACAAGAGATGCGCATTTAGGTCTCCGCATGTGCATTAGCTTGATCCAGCCTAAAAAATACAGTATTTTTGTCATGATTCGAGCGTTTGGAAAAAAATTATGAGACAGTTGTTGTCAGATTTCAATGGTGATTTCAAATATGAAATTTAATCGAAAGCTTGGCAAACAGCTTTGGAGAATTTGATGTTTCCCCATTCGAAGAGATAGGAGCTGCATGGATGCCCAGGATGCCTGAGAGGCGTTTCAAAGATGGCCGCCGAGTAAAATGACTTGTCTTAAAGGGACTTTGACACTGTAAAAAAAAAATCCATTAAATTTATGGTAAAAAACATATTTCATTAACTGATATAATGTTAATTTAGCAACCTATTGAAGTACTAACATCTGTTTTGTACCTTTGTAATACACTGACAACCACCAAACACAGTGGTGATAAGAGTCACATGATGAATCAAAGCTCATCAAGCTTTTCCACAAGTTGAGAAGGACAGTACTAATATATAGAAGGTGCACACAGTGTCTTTCACACAAACACTAAACACCATCATGGTAACACACATGACATTTTAAAAATGCAATAAACATTAATTTTACAACATTAGATGTAACATAAAACCCTGTACATAACGGTCATTTTTTACAGTTTACAGCGGGACTTTAAGCACAGTCTTTTACCTTTGTTTGATTTTTAAATACTTTTTTGCCTTAAATAAAGTTTGCAACTGGTTGATTTGGTTCATGGCACTCTTAAACAAAAACTCTTTTTTTTTAAATTCCCTATGGGAAGAAAAATACTTTTGGAACCAAGGCCTCTGAAAAGTGGCATGCTCTATTAAGCTAGAGAAATTCTCTAGTTTTTTAAGCTTTTAAGGAATCTTGATAATGTGTATTGTGATGATGGTCATATAAAATTAGATGATGATGATGATATGTTGTGGCAATATTTCTGTTAGCCATGGCAATATTTCTCTGCTCTGACTCATCCTTGCATCTTTTCAGCGAGGAGGAACACATTGATGTGACACAGTATTTTCCACATACTTCACGCTCACTGAGTGTACAACTCTCTTCTCTCAAAAGTGCACATCTAAAGAATTTAGAGTTGTGTTTGAATGGGTGGTTCCTTCAATTTGCTTAAACTAAAGACAAAAAATATATTCAAGAGGTTTCACCACTCTCTTCATCATATGTTTATTGATTAAGGACATCTTATGTCTCAGTACACCACACAGTATTTCTTTTGCCAAGACAGCAAAAACAGGCAAATGCCTTGTACACATTGTATGATTTTGGGCTGTCCCAGATGAAAGATGTCCAGTCGTGAAGTGACGGCCATTGTCATGGTTTTGCGACCAAAGATCGCCTGGTATAATTTTCTGACAGTGTCAAAAATTTAGCCTGATCATCGCACAGTGTGTTTGCTACGACCTACGTCTACTGAATAGCCAATAAAAGTGCAACATGAAATGGCGTATTGATCACAGTGTCACGGTGCTAAAACTTAAAGGGATAGTTCACCCAAAAATGAAAATTCTGTCATCATTTACTCACCATAAAGTAGTTCCAAACCTTTATGAGTTTCTTTGTTCAAAAGGAAGATATCTGGAAGAAAGTTAGCAACCAAACAGATCTCACCCCCATTTACTACCATAATAGGAAAAATTCGGTACACACATGTAAGAGCCGAATACCCACAAAAAAGCCCCTGGGTGCAAAATCTGAAAACCCAAAAGGAAGTGAGATATTTTGAATTTTCTCTGCCAAATTTTTGCAGTTTTTGCCAATTCCAGACAGGGTATTTAACAAACTCCTCCAACAGATTTTATCAGATAAACATCATATTTGGTCAGTCTAATCTAAAGGCCTTTGTGACGTTAAATTGCGAAGATCTTGAGTTTTTGTTGAAGGGAGTGTCCGTGGCGGCCAGACAAAGTTCGATGTTTCGCCATGAAACAGGAAGCTATTGTAACTAGGGCATACAATGTCTGATCTGCCCCAAACTTCACATGTTTTATTAGAGTCCTGGCCTGAAGTCATCTACAATGCAATACTAAGTTACAGTCATAGCGCCACCTGCTGGTAACAGGAAATGACGTGTTTTACTCTGTGATTAACTCCTCATAGAGATTAAACCAGATCAACATTATATTTGGTTAGTCTAATTTTAAGACTTTAGCAATGTTAAATTGCAAAGATCTAGAGTTTTCGCTGAAGGGCGTGTCTGTGGCGGCATGACAAACAAAGTCTGATGTTTAGCCATGAGAGAGGAAGTTGTTGTAACTCAGGCATACAGTGTCCGATCTGCCCCAAACTTCACATGTGTGATAAGAGTCCTGACCTGAAGACATCTATTTGCCAAATATTTAATCATAGCGCAACCTGCTGACAACATGAAATGGCATGCTTTGCATTGCAATTCACTCCCTGAAACACATTTAAATATGCCAAGAAGTACCAAACATACTACAAACACGTTAAATCATGCAACACTTGGCTAACTGCTAAAGTATGCGATTAAAGCCATGAAACAGGAAGTTGTTGTAACTCAGGCATACAATGTCCGATCTGCTCTATACTTGACTTTTGATAATAGTCCTGGCCTGAAGACATCTACATGGCAATATCCAGTTACAGGCAAAGTGCCACCTGTTGGCAGCAGGAAGTGTGGCACGTCGAAATGACTGTTCCATATTTCTCCTGTATTTACTCGCTTACATGCATGTCGCCCACTGTTCACTGATTTCCTAAGGTGGCGGTGGCCCCGGGTGCGAGGGCCCTTTCATCGCTGCTTTAATGACGTTTTATTTTTCTTTGTTACTAACTTTCGTTGTAGCCTGCGATTTAATAGGTGTCATCATCGTACAGTACATACATGTCGTACCCAAGTTTATTAGATCCATGTTGCACAGTGTGATTTGTAATGATCTTATAGGACTGCCGAAATCGCACAGTCTGTAGCAGGCATTAAATAATGCAGATATCAGGAAGTCAATAACAAGGTTGTCCATCACCATGATGTTGCAGTTAAACAAGGCAGTGCAGCAGTGAAGTTTAAAGCCACTGGACTTTCATTGGTTTTGACGAGGTTATATCATATCAGCAGCACATAAAGTAAAATAATAGTTCTCAAGGTGTTTTTCATTTTAATTAAAGTAATAGATTTAGCCTATTTCATCAAGACCTACAAAAGTGGTTGGTATATAAATTTCTAAAGTGAACCTATTAAATAAATAAATTGTGTAAACTTCTATTTAGTCAACACTTCAGGAATGATCAAATGCACGTAGTGCCACTTGCCATTTGCTATTGAAAAATAATAATTTACTGCACCGTTTTAGCTGACAAAGCCAAATTTCATCAATATGCGATTTAACCTCCTGTTTACACCTACAACTCCAAAGATAAATGACTGTTGATGACACTAATAAGCTTGTGAACTTTACAAAAAAGGTTGTTATTATTATTAGTCAGGGTGCTGAAAGTGTTATGAGCACCAAGTGTATAATTATCTTAAAGCAACTGCCTCTTTTATAAGAACACGTGGGAATATCATGGAATATCAAAGCATATAGATGTTTTTAGCAGCCGGAGCCTGTCTTTTTTCTTGATAGTTGCTCCTCAGAGATGCATCGCTCTCCTCTAACTGTCTCCTTCTCTTTTGTCTTTGCTTCATCCTTCTCACATTTCACCAGGAAGTGGAGGTCAGTAGTGCTGTATCATGACTTTGCTTGTGTTTGATGTCTCTTTTAAATTGCTTAATCTACTATTCTCCATCAAAGCTCTAACCTACTTTTTATCCAGTCTGATTTGCTTATGCATCTCTGTTTGACAATTCATTCATGCTTTCACCTTATTTCTCTTGTTTATCTCTGAGAATTTTTCTTCAAGTTCAATCTGTCTTTTTTCCATTAGTGCTTTTCCACTGCTTTTCACTATTAAAACATCTTAGTATTGTACGTTTAAGTTTGGTTAATGATAGATTCACAGCGATAGAAGTATTATTTTTGACTAAAGGCTTAAAGTTCATTCTATGCAGTATATTTGACTGTTTGACATCTTTGTTTCTGTCAGGATGATTACATCAGATCATGGGATGAAAATCAAGGCTCGAATGAAAGTAAGTCATCTTTAATATTACTAATAGCATCACATTATTACATTTTATGGAGTGGATTTTAGACATTCAATTTAAGTGCCCAAGTTACATGACATGCCAAACAATAGCCTAGTTTATTTTTATGGAGCTGCATTTTACATTAGGATGTAATTTACATTTTACATTAAATGTCAGAATAGATTTGCATTCATAGCATTGAGGAATTAATGCTAGTTTTATGTTTTGTTTCTGTGTAAATAAAGTTAGCCATTTTCATGGTACTCTTCATGCATCTTGTTTTAGCATGCATATCATTTTGGGAGAGAAGTCTAATCACAATTCAGTATGCAAATAGATGTAAGAAGGAGCATTCATATGCAAATATTACAATGGTGTCATTGCTGTGTGGTCATTCTGTGTCAAATCAACCACATTTCAGAAACTTCCCCAACCCAAATTTTTGATTTTGTTAATATTTTTTCTGTAAAAAAAGATAACATAAATAGTGATGAAAGCCAAAATATGAAATGTCACAAATGTATATTTACTGAGTAATACACTATTTTTTAGAGGGGGGTCAAAATGACTATATTTTCACCTGAGATTTGGAGCCAATTACAATTACTTTAGGAAGATGGCAGCATCATTATTTTATTTTTACACAGAGATTTGTAGGTCTGTTAGTAAAATCTTTATTTCATTATGAAGATTCCAAAAGAAAAGTTTATTAAAAATAAGAATCTAGAAGGATATTAAGATATCTTGAATACTTTTAGAGTTACAGGCATGACAGCTTTAGTAAAAGAGTATTTGTGGCACTCAGACAGGTATGTTCTACGCAATTGAACTGAAAAAGACATACATTTCTAGTTTAACATTATTTGTTCTTTAGATATTCCTCTTTAAAAGACAGCTGTATATCAGCTGTATGCAAAGTGACCCACATTTGGTTTTTAACCACTGAAAATGTGTACAATTTACCAATATACTCATGGAGCCACATTAACATGTCCATATCTCTGGGATTGTACCATCGAGGGCTTTTAAAATTAAGATACCAAAAGAAAAGTTTGTTAAGAACCAGAATCTAAAAGGATATTAACATATCTTTAATACTACTTGAGTTACACGCATGCAAACTTGATGCAAAAAACAAAAGAAGTGCTTTTTGCCATTTTTGAACTATCACTGTTGGCATATGATGAAAGAAGGTCTGCTAAAGTCAACAGATTTTACTAATAGTCCTACCAGTCTCTGTGTAAAAATAAAATAATGATGCTGCCATCTTTCTAAAGTCATTTTTACACCTCTGTAAATTGGCTCCAAATCTCAGGTGAAAATTGTCATTTTGACCCCCCTCTACAAAATAGTGGATTCCTTCCATCTGTGACATTGAATATTTTGGCTTTCATCACTATTTATGTTTGTCTTTCTACAGAAAAAAGTATTAACAAAATCAAAAATTTGAGCCTGGGTCCTCTGGTTGAGTTGACATGGAATAACCCTGTTAGATTTTGAATAAATTTGAACACGTAGCGAGTTTTGAAAAAATCTAAATGATCTTGAATTGTCTAGAGCTTGATTTCAGACTGCATTTTAGTTCTTTGGTCTGAATTATTTCAATCAGAAATGTAATATGTATTGTTTTAAAACAAATCCCTAACAGTGTCGTGCAAGCACTGTAATTATTATTCAATGGTGTGGTTAGTGTTGACCGTGGTCTGCGTATGTCACAGCGGACAGCCCTCCTTTTCTTCCTGGCTGCCAAACACTAATTGCTTACACAAGAGATGAGGTCATCTCCTCGTTGTGCTGGAGTAGAGAGACTGCCTGGGCACATTTGAACATTATGTCTTGATTTTTCAGTTGAAGTAAAGTCCTCAGAATGGAGGAGTCCATTAGCAAATATCTCAGGATGTAATTAATGGATAATTGCTAGTTCCACAGAAGACCCAGTAAGAGCCCCGGAGGCTTGATTTAGCACTGACTGACACTGGCTTTGTTCCTTCAAAGCACAAATCCACTTAAGCTTCATATGTCCAAGAACTGAGGTCCATGAACCCAATGGTCCTTTTTTTTGAGTTGGCACTAAAGCTACTTGTGCAGCCGTCACTACACCCACCTCAAATCTTTTGTTTGAAACTCATTAATTGAACTCATTCTCTGTGACAGTCAGGGAGTTATTGTCGGATCCATTTGCCAAAAGGTTAGAGAGCAACATAAAATGCTAAATGATATTTAAGAGTTTGTATTTGTGCTATTATTGATTTGAACACTTACAAACCAAACCCAACTATATGTATTAATCACAAATATGAGGTGGCCATATGCTGTAATAATAATAATAATAAAATTTTTGGTAGAAAAACTGAAAAGTAACCAATACGATAATATCCTATTAAGTTTACAGACATTTTCTTTATTTCTTAAACACAATGCAATGCATATTTATGAATAAAACCTTTGAAAAATCAAATTGATTCATATTAACAGTACATTGTGCCGTATTTTTAGACTTTTTTTGGAATGTACACAAGTATATGCTCTCATAATCATAATTTTTAAATGGATTAAGTAGAACCTATTCATCTTAATCTCTTTTTATGAGATAATTAATGAGGCAGTGGTAAAAGACATTTGTCCCAGCCCTTCATGCCCCAAGAAATATGATGTTTCCGCTTAAAAGGAGCCGATGCAGGCATCAGTCCAATTCAGATCCTTTTTTCTTTCAAAGAGAAAAACAGAGAACAGCTCAACTCATCTTCTAGCGTCACAGTCCCTTGTATTTTGTTGCAGTTTGAAGGATTTTAAAAGTAAAAAGAAATTCTTTTGAAATATTTTTAAAGAGATTGTTCTGGCTAACCTGTTTAAGAGTGTTAATACACCCTTTTTGTGGAATGATAAGAATTATATTAGATAAATCTGCAGTGTAGAAGAAATGTTGAATAGTAACAATTATTTACTTTATGTTTGCGTTTAGTTGGCCTTGTCAGATGTTATTTATAGTCTGGTTTTTCACGAACATCTGCTCTCAATGTTTAGATTATCAAGCGGCAGACAGCTAACAGATACCAAAGCAGCCGAAATTCCCAAAGAGCCTTATTTACACTACCTTCTTTGAAGGTGGTGCTGGGCCTTACCTTTTTAATGAGGAACAAATTTGCATTTTACAAGTTATCAACACAGCGGTTGTCACACAACTTCAGGACAAATCTATGATGTATCTATTGTTTTTCTCAAAACACCAGTGATGATGTTTGCTCATGCCTCTTTATTATATAGAAAAACACTGCCTTGCTTTTTTGAGTAAAAAATATATATGTACACTCTAAAACATGCTGGGTTAAAAACAACCCAAGTTGGGTTGAAAATGGACAAACCCAGTGATTGGGTTGTTTTAACCCAGCAGTTGGGTTAAATGTTTGCCCAACCTGCTGGGTAGTTTTATTTAACCCAACTATTGTTTGAAAATGACTATATGGCTGACTTAAAATGAATCTAAAATGAAATTAAAATGTTCATTTATTAAACATATTAATAAATGTTAATTTTCAAGATATTTTGGGTTCATTTTAAGTAAGCAATACAGTAATTTTTAAACAATAGTTGAGTTAAGTGAAACTACCCAGCAGGTTGGGCAAACATTTAACCCAACTGCTGGGTTAAAACAACCCAATCGCTGGGTTTGTCCATTTTCAACCCAACTTGGGTTGTTTTTAACCCCAGCATTTTTTAGAGTGTATATATAAAAAAGATAATTGAGGGATAAAAAAATAAAGTCAAAAATAGAAAAAAAACATTCTTTTTTTTTTTTTTTTACTCTAATGTGGATACAAGCTTCCATATTTTATGCACTACACATATGCTAAAAAGTTTGGGGTCTGTAAGATTTGTTTGAAACAAGGTCTCTTATGCTTACCAAAACTACACTAAAACAACAATATTGTGATACATTCTTACAATTTAAAATGTGTGATTATATTTAAACATATTTTAAAAAGTAATTTATTCCTGTGATGGCAAAGCTAAATTTTCAGCATCATTACTCCAGTCTTCAGTGTCACATGATCCTTCAGAAATCATTATTATATGCCAATTTGGTGCTTTCTTATAATTATCAATGTTGAAAGTTGTGCTGTATTTTAATGGAAACCACAATTTAAAAAAAATCTGAATTCTTTGATGAATTGGAAGTTTGAAAGAAAAAGCAGCATTTTGTTTCCACTAAAGCATTTTTTCCTGAGGCTAGCATATTTTCCCCATTATTTTCAATGCGAGCGTGACGAGCGCTGAGCTTCTTCTTTTTTTTTTACACTAAGCATTTTTTACAGGACAATGAAAGTTAAAGAATGTTCAACTTTAGGTAAAATGCAGCACTCATCACTGTCACTTTTCACCCAGCCGTCCAATCACAGTGAAGGAGGGGTGGGACAGGTACCTTGATTTTAGCCCTCTGATTTTAATGCTCTGATTTAAGGGGCGTGTCTTCTGTGAGACTTCAGTGTAAATGCCCACTGCTGTGATTGACTAACATCTTTTCATATGGAAAGAATGAAGTATTACATGTGGAATTCTCTCGAAAACTTTTAGCACATTTTTACTATTACAGTTCTCAAGGTTTACTAATCGTGAAAAGTGTTGATTATAGCATTTTATTTAGATTGTGGCATGAAAGGTTGCAGTGATCACAGACATGCTGAGTGCATGAATGCAGTGATCTCGTCATTATAACTCGATTTCTGTACACTAACGAATGTTTTCATCATAACTAACAGTGCAAACACAATGTAAATAAGAGATTTGTTGATTCTAACGGGAGTTTTGGCGAAAGTCCAGAACACTGGCGCTGTTTGATTGACAGTTCCAGCGATTGTTAAGGGAGCGTCCTTTGATCGCTTTTTACATATCATTTTAATCACAGTTTAGGACTGTAGGCCTGCATGAATCATTACAGAAATCACTGGTGATTTTGGTTAGACATGTACACATAATCCATACATATCAAATGATCTGTAACAAAGCAATGATGACACAGTAAAAACTTTTTTACTCACATAAGTGTGTTGTGCCGTTCCTGTCGGATCCAATATAGAAGGCACAGCATTTTTTATTAATTAATTCCAATACACTTACTGTGTTTTCCTCAAACTGGCGCTGCACAAAATTTTGCACTCTTCGTTGCACATTTGCACTCTTCATAGTAACTTTGCAGATGTTGTTTATGCTCAAACAGAAACATTACACACTAACTAAAGTTAAAAAAGTGAAATCATAATCAAGGACCCCTTTAAAATGCTTTGGTGGACACACTGCCTTACTGTTACTTTTAATAAATTTTATGCATCCTTGCTAAATAAAGGTATTCATTTCTTAAAAAAAAAAAAATTGAATGTCAGTATATGTATTTTCAAGGTGAAACATACACAGCAACATATCTTCCTGCATATCTATCGCTAATCATCTGTGTCTGATATATGATGTTATGATTTCATATGAGCTGCACACATCAAGTACAATGCATGTGCATTAATAGGTCAAAAAAGTGTTGCCAGTATATGTAAACATATTTATCACAAGCAGATGTTTTTTTTTTTAGTTCAGTTCATGTTCCCAGTGAGTGTACCTGTGAAAAGAGCATCTCAGCAGTCTGTTGAGTCATCCTGTATGTGAATTAATAGACCCTCAAGTGGATACAAAGCTTCAGTTCATTAAAAATAAATGGAGATGTCTTTATTTAATCTGCATGTGTTTTTTATTTTTCGGCATGATTGCATTTTCTCTATCCTGTGCACACAGCGCGTTTCGCATCCTTATCTCCGTGAACCTTTCCTTGCGAGTTGATCTGATATGCTCAGCGTTAAGTGGCTCTGGCTGCTGATGTATATTAGCTGCATTAGCTCAGACACAGGCTGGGCTTGATATTGAGTCAGTAGCTCCTTACTTCCACTCTGTGATTGTAATGATCACATTAAATGCGGTCCTGTGTGTAAACAAACGATGCAGCGGTGACTGGATGAGATTCCTCGGCTCTCTAAGCCGGATTTGGCATCACTTACACATGGAGGCTTTCATAATATGTTTTAAAGGGACAAGCTCACTGGACCACTGCTCATAAGAAATATTTAATGACAAAGAGAGTGTTGATAATGGATAGTTTTTTTTTTACTGACATGAGCAGCTAATCAGTCCTCACTCTGGAGTTAGGCTGTTGCTATAGCAACATTATCATTCTTGTGTTCTCTTTAATCTGCTTGAGCCTGTTGTGATAACGTGAGGCTTACTGATCAACCTTGTGCCGTTGTGTATACGTAGATTGCAAAAATCTATCAATCTCGGAATATTGTTTCTCAGGCAGTGAGGATTATGATGTTGGTTGTAATAGTATATGTAGTATGGTGAAATTAGGTATAGGATGTAATTATGAATGCTTACGGAAGAACATAAAATAACATTCTCTGTCTAAGGTAAAGCTGCTGTAGCATAGAGAGTTTGCAGATGGCATGGGCAGGCGCTTTTGAATTTGAGTTATGCTTATTTTTGATTCACTGTTTCTCTTTTGCATTTTTCATCATAAATCAAAGGATGCTTGTCATGGTATGTTTTCCTTTGACGTAAATAAGGGCTTGCCTCATGATGGCATTTAAGAGGGTTTGTTAGTTGTAATAGAGATGACAATGCCAAATTATATGAATAAATTAAAATGAAAAAAGCTTTTTTTTTTTAAATAATCTGTCATCATTTATGTTCAGGTTGTGGTGGCAGAATTTAATAAAATGTGTAAAATAATAATAAAAAAAAAAAGACTAAACTTAAAAGTAATTTAAATATAAATAATTTCAAAACTGACTACATAGCAGATTATTGGGGTGCATCTCTCGCCCTTGCAGATGTGGACACCACTAAAGATCCCTGCCAGAAGGTGAAATGCAGCCGACATAAGGTGTGTGTCGCCCAGGGCTACCAGCGAGCTGTGTGCGTCAACCGCAAGAAGCTGGAGCACAGGTGAGCCTTTCAGCTACAGGACTTTCTCTTCATGCACATAACAAAAATACATGACAGTATAGTGTTTGTTTTTTGAGAGTCAAAATAGCTTGGTGCCATGCTAAGGCACTGTGCTGAGTGCAACTGTCCAAACTAGCTACTCAGAACTTCATAACATGAAGAATCAAATTTCTGAGCTTTTAGAGTCCAGATGATTGGCTCAAAACAACCAGAACTGAGTGCTCATGAGCAAATATGGCTGTTTAGAAAGTGTTAAGGGCACAAAAAAGGAGAGGGGTTTAAAAAAACCCTTGATTAATGTTTTAATCAAAAACCCCATGGAAAATTAAATTATTAAAAAGTTTTTACGCAAAATTCCAAAAGTGTTCATGCAAAATAATTGTTAGGAGAAAGTCATATTCTGACAGAGGTGAAATAAGAGCAATTTAATAAAGAAGCCATGACTGTTTTAGTGTAAAATATAAATATAAAAAATAAATATAAAAATTAAATTACATTTTAATGTAACCGTATAAGAAAAATTAAATAATTTAAAATGCCCTTTAAAAAACCCTGTTGTGTTAGAAAAAATGTTCACTCATTTGTGAGGGGATAGTCACATAAAAGAAGAGCAATTCAATAAAACAGCCATGTGTTGTCTGATGGCAATTTGTGAGGTACACAGATTTGCGGGCGTTTGTTCTTTTTACAAACTAAACATGTTCCTGAGGCCATCCTTTAGGGGTTGGTACTCATTGTTCCATACATCTAACTACAGAGAACATTCTTGTAACCTTAATGGAATAGTTCTCCCAAAAATGAAAATTATCCCATAATTTACCAACCTGGTCTCATAGGAAAGATGTACCTGTGGGTAGCTGCATATCACTGCAGTTTCCAACAAAAATGAACGCTAGAGGCAGTAAAACAGCAAGCGCTTTTAATCGTTTTCATACACAGTTACGATTACGGGGTCAGATTAGGGATTAATTAAGACTTGTTTTCACGTTTCCTTACACAATATTAGGTTATGACTTCAAACGCTTTTTACCAGAGTGCACTTTGGACTTTGCGTCGCTTAACCTAATCGCTATATGTTTCACTTTTCTGACATAACAAGCTTGCTCGTTAGCTTATCTGATACGGAGTTGTACTTAAGACGAGGAAGCTTTGGATACGAATCCCGTGAAAGGCAAGTCATGGTAAAAGAGCTCAAAGAGAGATCTAAACAAGCTAAAATGGTGCAATTACGGATGATTTTTATGTCACATTTGCTTTTGTTAACACTATCAGGTAGGTTTAGGTGTGGTATTGGTGGTACGTTATTTTAAAATGCAATGTAGTGCAAATTTCAAATCAGAACTGCGGTGATTCGTATAAAAACCAATGTCATAAAAACGTACCATATTCACGTTTATGTGTTCCAGCAAAAACAATTAACATGCTTTTAGCACCACACATTTCACATCGAAACTGCAGTGATATGTACGTATTGGTACGTATTTTGCGACTCGCGAAAACATTCCTATAGGTACGTTTTTTTAATGAGACTGGGTTGCAATTTACTCACCCTTAAGCCATCCTAGGTGTATATGACTTTCTTCTTTCAGCCAAACACAATCTGAGTTATATTAAATAATATCCTGGCTCTTCCTAGCTTTGTAATGTCATTGAATAGTGCTCAAGTTTTTGAAGCTCCAAAAAGCACATTTATCCATCATAAAAGTAATCCACGACTCTAGTGGTTAATAAATTCCTTATGAAATGAAGCAATGTTTTTTTTGTAAGAAAAATATCCATATTTAAGACTTTATAAACGGTAATCACTGGCTTCCGGCAACGTCGGTACGTGTGTTTACGAGAGAGTCGAGTTCTGGCGAAAGGGTGACCTCTGACCCGACGTATGACATAGGGCGTATGACGTAGGCATGGTGTAGCTTAGGTGAGAATAGACGCTTCTTACAAAAACCACATAACTCTCTTGTGAATGCGCGAACATCCTGCATGTTTCATGTTTCATAACACATCGCCCTCATTATAAACAAAGCATTTATTTAATCAAGCTCCAAAAACAGCTCGTTTTGATATTGCGGGATCTGCGGCAAATACATTTGCTTATGACTGCCTTCAGTGCGTGACATTGACAAATAGTTATATATCATTGCACAATATGCCCCGCCCACTGGCATTCAATCGCTTAACAGCTGACATTTGACTACACTAGATGTGAGCATCGTGTCAAAAGCAAATAGAACTCATTATAATCACTGATGCTGTCTACACTGGATACAGTATACAGATGTGCGTTCAGTTTCTGACATACTTCACGTACTTGAGTCTGTCAACAACAGGACAGATGTAAGAGTGAAAGAATGTTTGCTTTGACGCATCCAGGTCTTCAGAAGGATCACTGCAATGAAAACAAGTTGATGGTTTAATTTCAACATGTTCTCCAACCAATACGACCACATAGGTCATTTGTCACTTCCCTGAAATATGACCCATATGAGTGTTTGCTAAAGTTGTGCCCCTATCGACAACAGGACATTTTAATGCATTGTTCCCTTTTATCTGCGTCATATTCTGGGTTTTGCGTAGCTCAATTGGCAGAGCATTGCAATAACAATATGCAATCATGTGATCATGGAATCCCAGGGAACACATGTGCTCATAAAGAGTATATGCACTATAAATCACTAAGGTTAGGTTTAGGGATGGAGTGGGTGTAGTCGTTGATAAAAAATTTAGTTTTGCGAAATAGAAATAGGAGAAATGGTGTAAAAAGTCCACACATTGCATTTAAATTATGTTTTATTAACGTAGTTCAGGAGGAACAAGTCAAATAAGCTACCCGAGCTCGGAGCCCTCTCCACGGACAGCGTGCCAAATACGTTTACCAATTTATTTACCTGACTTATTTGTAAGTGTGAACTCGTGAAATGAACGTGCATTTTAATTGGTAATGAAAGTCATTTCATGACGACAGACGTAACACGACACTGTCATTATTTTTACGCCAGCTAGAGGGCACATGACTTTAAAACGTAAATATAGGTCGTAATAAGGTGCTTAAAAAATGACATATCCACAAGTTTCCTACACCCCATGAGGCCTTGCGTCAAACGTGGGAGCGTCTTCCGGTTCGAAGTAAACAAGCTGGACGTGACACTCATTCATTCAACAGTTGACAGTCATTCAAGATTTAACGATCCAAACTTGCGAACGTTTGTTTTTTACTTAAAGATTTAAGATTCCGGCATCAATATTTGAACAATGTTTTACAATAAAAAATGTTACAGTAATAGTAATGTATTAATTTATGTCAGGAGTGCACATCAATCATGCTAAATCTAACTGATATTTATACTGACATAAAAAGAAAACACAGACCTATTTAGTTATGCATGCTTCCATTTATTTGCGATCACAAGAATGCAAAAAACAACTCCACTAAAGCTTTTAAATCCAAAGGCTTACACATTTAGAAATATATTGATAACATACCCTATGTTTACGTCACTTTTCTGAGCATTTCTATTTATTTTCCTCTAAACTATGCTATGATTGCTATCCGAGGATGTTTGCGCGATCTCTCCGTCTATCTATCCTGAT